>NC_041401.2:135618206-135858206 GCF_900747795.2 Erpetoichthys calabaricus | reverse complement strand
TTAGTAAACCTTTTGAAACTGAGGAAAATGAACCGGTTGTAATATGACCAAGCTGTGTGCTGAGTTTACTCTTGAGCATGAAATCTAACGTGGTTTGTGCCCTTCAGAATGAAAACAGTTTGCATTTACCTCTTTAATAAAAGGCGAGCTTTTAAGCCTGAGAAATCACCCCGTAAATGCACACGTTTAATTGCACATGTGTTAATATGTATGCTTACACAGTATTAAAAGACACTCAAAAATTAACGTCATTTACCTTCGTTCCCACGTTTGACTCGTGCTGTAAATCTCTTCCTTGTTTTTAGTTCACGTGATTACGTAGGAGGCGTGATGACGCGATACGTGACTCCGCCTCCTCCATTAGAGTATATGGACAAAAAACAGGTTCCAGTTATGACCATTACATGTAGAATTTCGAAATGAAACCTGCCTAATTTTTGTAAGTAAGCTGTAAGGAATGAGCCTGCCAAATTTCAGCCTTCTACCTAGACGGGAAGTTGGAGAATTAGTAATGAGTCAGTCAGTGAGGGCTTTGCCTTTTATTAGTATAGATATATATACATACATATATACATACATATATACATACATACATTCACATATATATCCCCGCTGTTTTATAAACGAACGCCATATAAGGCCTTGCTTAGCGGTTCTGTATTGTTTTATTGTTCATTTATTACGATTGTTATAGTTATTGTGTAGCTATTCGAGACTCACTTTTCTGTTCAGGTATCCATTTCCTTTATGAAAGCCGCGGATTCTCCGCTATTTTTTGTTCATTTATTACGATTATAGTTATTTATTGATTCCCTTCTTTAGCTGACTGCCTGCTCATATAAGGCGCTCTGCTGTTTTTTTGTGAAGCAGCCTTTACACGGTTTCTCCGCTGTTTTAAAAACGAACGCCATATAAGCCCATCTTTTTTCCTTGCTTCGCCAAGGAAGCAGCCTTTTTATTTAATCCACGGGTTCTCTGCCGTTTTATTATTCGTTTATTACGATTGTTATAGTTCTCTTTGTATACCATGTTGTCAGTTCAGCACTCCGGTTGTAAAATGACCAAGCCGTGCAAGCTTACTGTTGAGAATGCAACATATAGTTGTACAGGAGAAAAGCAATCTTGCATCAAATCAATGGCAACCTTTTGTAGGTCTATGAACTTAATTTAAACTTTAGGTTTACATGGTGCTTTGTTTCCGAAGTACCTGCACTCATGAATATGTCTGTATACGTCAGTCGCTTCATATTCTTTTACTACATTATCAATTGTGTAATGTGTTATTTGAACAGGTTTGATTCATCGAAGTGATCACTCGTGCTGTGTTTAGTCAGTTCATGTGAGCCGCTCTCTTGTGTGATGTTGCGATGTCCACGGCTTTATTTAATGTTAGCTAAGACCCGGCACTTAAAAGTTTCTCGCTACAGCAATTTTAACTCTGTTACAAAGTGATCCAAAGTCTCGTTTATACCTTGTGACTTCTCATTAAACTTGTATGTCGCGAATATGGTATTGCAAACGGTAGCGGGAGCATTTCTATAAACTTAATTTAAACTTACGGTTTACACCGTGCTTTGTTTCCGCAGTAGCTGCACTTATGAATATGCTTGTATGCGTCACTCGCTCGCTTCTTATTGTTTCGCTGCCTTCTCAATTGTGTAATGAATGTTTTCTTCAGCGCTCTTTGGGGCTCTTCCTCGTTTTCTACGTACTGCGTTCACAGTCAGTTCACGTGATTACGTGGGAGGCGTGATGACACGATACGCAACTCCGCCTCCCACGGCCATCGAGCTGCAGTCTATTACAGTATACGGACAAAAAAGAGGTTCCAGTTATGACCATTACGCGTAGAATTTCGAAATGAAACCTGCCTAACTTTTGTAAGTAAGCTGTAAGGAATGAGCCTGCCAAATTTCAGCCTTCCACCTACACGGGAAGTTGGAGAATTAGTGATGAGTGAGTCAGTCAGTCAGTGAGTGAGTGAGTCAGTGAGGGCTTTGCCTTTTATTAGTATAGATATATATATATATATATATATATATATATATATATATATATATATTATATATATATATACTAGCAAAATACCCGCGCTTCGCAGCAGAGAAGTAGTGTGTTAAAGAGGTTATGTAAACATATACAGTAATCCCTCGCTACTTCGCGGTTCACTTTTTGCGGATTCACGACTTCGCGGATTTTATATGTAAGCATATCTAAATTCATAACGCGGATTTTTCGCTGCTTCGCGGGTTTCTGCAGACAATGGGTCTTTTTACTTGCTTCCTCAGTTGGTTTGCCCAGTTGATTTCATACAAGAGATGCTATTGGCGGATGGCTGAGAAGCTACCCAATCAGAGCACGCAGTTAAGTTCCTGTGTGCTGCTGATTGGCTCAGCGACGGAGTGTTGCATTAACCAGGAAGTCTCATCTCACTCATTCATCATTAACGTGCTAATGCTTCAGGGGCCGTGTCCAAGCACCAACAGAAGATGCAAATGATTGCAGAAAAGGTAAAAGTTTTGGATATGTTGAAGGAAGGGAACAGCTACACCGCTGCAGGACATCGATTCTTTTTATTTAAAAAGGAGGAAAAGCATATAAGATCTACGGCCGCAGTGTCCTTTAATCAGGGTGCAAAACGAGTTGCAAGTGGACGTGATAAGGCAGTACTCTGGATGGAATCTGCTTTAGGAATCTTTGCAACAAGGTCGAAGACGTCATGACCGCCTACAAGCTGCTACGTGTACTTCGCTATACAGTAAGTGTAAACTTATCTACCGATTTCATATTGCTTAGCAGTTGTCCCTGTTTTTAATAGAGTAAATGGTGGGTTGTAAACAATACAGGGAGGGTTTAAAAACGTCCAAATACATGTTAAATAATTAAATAAATATAGTGTCCCTACTTCGCGGAAATTCAGTTATCGCGGTCGGCCTTGGAACCTATCTCCCGCGATAAGTGAGGGATTACTGTATATACATATACATATATATACATATCTACATATACACATATCTACATATACATATATATATACATACATATACACATCCACATATACATATATATATATATACATATACAAATTTACACATCTACATATATATATACATATGTACATATATATATACATATAAATATATACATATCTACATATATATACACATATATATATACATATGCACATATATATATATATATAAATAAAGACATACATATATACATACATACATACATTCACATATATATATATATATAGCAAAATACCCGCGCTTCGCAGCGGAGAAGTAGTGTGTTAAAGAGGTTATGTAAACATATATATACATATACATATATACATATATACACATATCTACATATACATATATATACATATATATATATATATACACATATCAACATATATATACACATACATATACACATATACATAAACACACACATATACATCCATCCATCTATCCATCCATCCATCTTCTTCATATATACATATATACATACATACATAGTGCGTTGTAACACGGGCTGTGATTGTTACATGGGAGGGAGACGACAAATCACAGCTTCCCGCTTTCTAATCGGGCCTGTGATTGGTGCTTTGACTGATGCCCAGATCTCACAGTATGTCCCCTTAGGAGAGGCGTTAGGCAAGTGTAATTGAATAGTGGTGCTGCAAGTTTAGCTTTACACCTGTTTTTAAGGCTTATTGACTGAAAGGGGCTTTCATGAAAAAACTTAGGGCTTTGCTACAGGATACACCCTCCACAAGTTAAGGAAGTAAAAATAAAGGTATATATTTCTGTTTTATTTAAACCTTTTAAGTTTGTATGCGGGCGGCATGGTGGCACAGTGAAAGGTGCCAGTTAGAGACCCGGGTTCACTTCCCTGCGTGGAGTTTGAATGTTCTCCACGTGTCTGTCTGGGTTTCCTCCGGGTACTCCGGTTTCCTCCCACAGTCCAAAGACATGCAGGTTAGGTGCATTGGCGATTGTAAATTGTCCTTGGTGTGTGGGTGTGTGTGGGTGTGTGTGCCCTGCGTTGGGCTGGCACCTTGCCCGGGGTTTGTTTCCTGCTTTGTGCCCTGTATTGGCAGGGATTGTCTCCTGTATTTAGGATATAGTGGGTTGGATAATGGAAAGATGGACATCTGTATGCATAGCCCTATTTGCCCGTTTTTGTTTTTTTTCTTTCTTCAGTAATATTTCAGCAAACCCGGAGCTTGTCAGTTCAAATCCTGGTACTGACACCACTGTGAGACCCTGAGAAAGTCACTTCACCTGCCTGTGCTGCAAAAAACAAAAGTAATGTAACAAATTGTACCTCAGATGTTGCAAGTTGCTGGAATAAAGGCATAAGTAAAATAGATAAATATGTATTATACACATAGGAACTATTCATTTATTTTCAGTTAAGTCATCTGCAGCAAACCTTTATAAATGAGGGTTTCTCGTTTTTAGATAGTGCAAACTGTTTCTTCTTCATTGATGTTTTCTCTTGGAGAGCTTTTTTTCATTTCATTGAAAATTAAAGAAGCAGCTGCCAAAATATGTAGCTTTCTTATTAATTTTTCAACATTGTGTAAAATAAATTTATAAAGTAACATAAAAGGTTTAAATACTGGTTATCCTTTTACACTAAAATATTACTAAAGACATACAAAAAAAGTAAAATGCATATGTTCTTTTTCTTTAAGGAGATTAAATATTACTGAAGAAAGAAAAAAAAAACTAAAACAGCCAAATGGGGCTATGCATACAAACTTAAAAGGTTTAAATAAAACAGAAATATATAGTTTTATTTTTACTTGCTTAACTTGTGGAGGGTGTATCCTGTAGCAAAGCCCTAACTTTTTTCGTGAAAGCCCGTTTCAGTCAATAAGTCTTAAAAAAAGGTGTAAAGATATTGACAATAAGCTACGCAAACCCAGCAAGACATGGAATCGTTTAAATCAAGTATCATTGCATCTTCCTTTCTTAAAGAGAAGTAAGGCAGTAGTTATAAGCTTACATATATATATATAGACATACATACATATATATATATATATATCTATATCTATATATATCTATATCTATATATGTATATCTATATCTCTATATCCATCTATATATATATATATATCTATATCCATCTATATATATATATATATATATATATAGATCTATATATATATATATATATATATATATATATATATATATATATATATATATATATATATATATATATATATATCTAAATCCCCGTGAAGTACTGCTTTTAAATTTTTATTAAGAAGAAAAGCTTTTTAAATTGAGGGAAAATATCCCAATAACAATTTGTTAAGGATCTGTTTTTTTGTGAAGCAGCCTTAACACGGCTTTTCCGCTGTTTTATAAACGAATGCCATATAAGGTCTTCCTTTTTCCTTGCTTCGCAAGGAAGGAGCCTTTTTATTAAATCCAAGGGTTCTTCGCTTTTTTTTTTTTGTTCGTTTATTACGATTGTTATAGTTCTGTTTGTATAGCACGTTGTCAGTTCAGCACTCCGGTTGTAATATGACCAAGCTGTGCAAGCACACTCTTGAGAATGCAACGTATAGTTGTACAGGAGAAAAGCAATCTTGCCTCAAATCAATGGCAACCTTTTGTAGGTCAATCAACTTAATTTAAACTTTAGGTTTACACGGTGCTTTCTTTCCGAAGTACCTGCACTCATGAATATGTCTGTATGCGTCAGTCGCTCAAATCCACGTGCTTCGCACCGGCGAAGTACTGCTTTTAAATTTTTATTAAGAAGAAAAGAAAACCTTTTTAATTTGAGGGAAAATATACCAATAACAGTTTGTTAAGGATCTGTTTTTTTGTGAAGTTGCCTTCACTCGAGTGATCACTTCGAGCTGACTTGCTGGCCAACTATAAGCGTTACCTGGTAGGTAACCACCCATACAATCAGATTGTGAGTCAGACTACGAATGCCATGAATGTAATTACCCTGATCTACATGTTGTCAAATAAACAAACCACACGCCGAGGCGCAATTGTAGGGGCTTCGCCTCTAGCGCTGACGTCCGAGGTTCGATTCCCGTAAGGGAGTGAAGTGAGTGGCTGGTTACCTACCAGGTAACACTTATGGTTGGCCAGCAAGTCAGGTAACATCAGCCACGGTGCCTTCAGTTGTGAGAAGCAGATCATAGAATGGTTGAAAATAGTTTACTGTCAAATAATGCAAAGAGTACGCGACACGTCTTTCCCCCTTATTCTTGGCTCATCAGGCGTACACACTCACTGCACTCGCTTACGGTAATCGAACCTCGGACGTCAGCGCTAGAGGGGCTTCGCAGCAGTGAAGTATTGCTTTTAAATTTTAATTAAGAAGAAAAGAAAACCTTTTTAAATTAAGTCTTAAAAAGAGGTGTGAAGATATTGACAATAAGCTACGCAAACCCACCAAGACATGCAATTGTTTAAATCAAGGCGCGAGTCGAAAAAACACCATCCCATAATATTAGTTAACGATTAACACATTTATATATGTATTGTAAGAATACAATACAACTGATAATATGTACCGACATTTCTGCGCGTTTAACGGCTGAAATCTAACGTGGTTTGTGCCCTTCAGAATGAAAACAGTTTGCATTTACCTTTTTAATAAAAGGCGAGCTTTTAAGCCTGAGAAATCACCCCGTAAATGCACACGTTTAATTGCACATGTGTTAATACAGTGGTGTGAAAAACTATTTGCCCCCTTCCTGATTTCTTATTCTTTTGCATGTTTGTCACACAAAATGTTTCTGATCATCAAACATATTTAACCATTAGTCAAATATAACACAAGTAAACACAAAATGCAGTTTGTAAATGGTGGTTTTTATTATTTAGGGAGAAAAAAAAATCCAAACCTACATGGCCCTGTGTGAAAAAGTAATTGCCCCCTGAACCTAATAACTGGTTGGGCCACCCTTAGCAGCAATAACTGCAATCAAGCGTTTGCGATAACTTGCAATGAGTCTTTTACAGCGCTCTGGAGGAATTTTGGCCCACTCATCTTTGCAAAATTGTTGTAATTCAGCTTTATTTGAGGGTTTTCTAGCATGAACCGCCTTTTTAAGGTCATGCCATAGCATCTCAATTGGATTCAGGTCAGGACTTTGACTAGGCCACTCCAAAGTCTTCATTTTGTTTTTCTTCAGCCATTCAGAGGTGGATTTGCTGGTGTGTTTTGGGTCATTGTCCTGTTGCAGCACCCAAGATCGCTTCAGCTTCAGTTGACGAAAAGATGGCCGGACATTCTCCTTCAGGATTTTTTGGTAGACAGTAGAATTCATGGTTCCATCTATCACAGCAAGCCTTCCAGGTCCTGAAGCAGCAAAACAACCCCAGACCATCACACTACCACCACCATATTTTACTGTTGGTATGATGTTCTTTTTCTGAAATGCTGTGTTCCTTTTACGCTAGATGTAACGGGACATTTGCCTTCCAAAAAGTTCAACTTTTGACTCATCAGTCCACAAGGTATTGTCCCAAAAGTCTTGGCAATCATTGAGATGTTTCTTAGCAAAATTGAGACGAGCCCTAATGTTCTTTTTGCTTAACAGTGGTTTGCGTCTTGGAAATCTGCCATGCAGGCCGTTTTTGCCCAGTCTCTTTCTTATGGTGGAGTCATGAACACTGACCTTAATTGAGGCAAGTGAGGCCTGCAGTTCTTTAGACGTTGTCCTGGGGTCTTTTGTGACCTCTCGGATGAGTCGTCTCTGCGCTCTTGGGGTAATTTTGGTCGGCCGGCCACTCCTGGGAAGTTTCACCACTGTTCCATGTTTTTGCCATTTGTGGATAATGGCTCTCACTGTGGTTCGCTGGAGTCCCAAAGCTTTAGAAATGGCTTTATAACCTTTACCAGACTGACAGATCTCAATTACTTCTGTTCTCATTTGTTCCTGAATTTCTTTGTATCTTGGCATGATGTCTAGCTTTTGAGGTGCTTTTGGTCTACTTCTCTGTGTGAGGCAGCTCCTATTTAAGTGATTTCTTGATTGAAACAGGTGTGGCAGTAATCAGGCCTGGGGGTGGCTACGGAAATTGAACTCAGGTGTGATACACCACAGTTAGGTTATTTTTTAACAAGGGGGCAATTACTTTTTCACACAGGGCCATGTAGGTTTGGATTTTTTTTCTCCCTAAATAATAAACACATCATTTAAAAACTGCATTTTGTGTTTACTTGTGTTATATTTGACTAATGGTTAAATGTGTTTGATGATCAGAAACATTTTGTGTGACAAACATGCAAAAGAATAAGAAATCAGGAAGGGGGCAAATAGTTTTTCACACCACTGTATGTATGCTTACACAGTATTAAAAGACACTCAACAATTACACAGTATTAAAAGACACTCAACAATTAACGTCATTTACCTTCGTTCCCGCGTTTGACTCGTGCTGTAAATCTCTTCCTTGTTTTCAGTTCACGTGATTATGTAGGAGGCGTAATACGTGATGACGCAATACGTGACTCCGCCTCCTCCATTAGAGTATCTGGACAAAAAACAGGTTCCAGTTATGACCATTACGCGTAGAATTTCGAAATGAAACCTGCTTAACTTTTGTAAGTAAGCTGTAAGGAATGAGCCTGCCAAATTTCAGCCTTCTACCTACACGGGAAGTTGGAGAATTAGTGATGAGTGAGTCAGTCAGTGAGGGCTTTGCCTTTTATTAATTAGTATAGAATATATATATATATATATATATATATATATATATATTGTCAAACATGTGTGAGTAGGAGGCAGCTAAAGGGTCTGAGTAAATGTAATAAAACATCCGACCAGGGGGCAGTGGAGTGTGTTGACTATCTTTCTCAGTTCCCTACAGACCTTTCCCGGGAAATCCTGCAAGGTTCCAGCACCTCAGAAGACGTCACTACCGAAGCTGGTCCCTTTGATGATGTCACTTCTGAAGCCGGCCCCTTTGCTGACATCATTCCCAAAGCCATCCCCTTTGATGACGTCACTTCTGGTTCCAGCCATTTTGATGACATCAGTTCCTCTCCAGACCTTTAAAGCCTCCATCTTGGGCTACTATAGTCAGTTCTGTTTTGGACTCTGTGATATGCACATCGTGCTTCTGATTTAAAACCCTTTTGCAGCTGGGAAAAACAATATACGGGTGGCTGCCCCAAACCTTTATGATGTCTTGTACTCTTAAT
Organism: Erpetoichthys calabaricus; assembly: GCF_900747795.2. NCBI lineage: Eukaryota > Metazoa > Chordata > Cladistia > Polypteriformes > Polypteridae > Erpetoichthys > Erpetoichthys calabaricus. Next base: position 135,849,017 of record NC_041401.2, on the reverse strand, counting down.
TGTCACAATATATATATCTCTATTATAAAAAGAAATCCTGTCCTGGAAAGCAAATGCAAGGCTATGATACGTGATCATCTCGGAAGACATTTTAAAGACCCGCGAGACTAAGGAGGCTTGCCACGGTGTGTCTCACGGGGACCGTAAACATGAGACTTAGTGCCAAGAGGTTGTCCCAGGGCTGTAGCAAAAAGGATAGCTGCTGTACAGGCTTTAAAAAGATCGAAGGGCAGCGCGACAGCAGCTACCCCCCACCCCCCGAACGCGAGCAACGTTATACATCCTGCAGGAAAGAATTCAACCACGCCCGGGGCCAGAAATAAAAGACAGATATTGCTTTTACAACATCATGCGAGACCAGGCAGTGAGTCATCATTTAAAACAAGTCAACAGACATCTAAGCTAGCAGTTGTTGGATTGCTTTTGGCAGGCAAGCATCATGTGCTCCCAGCTCTTAAAACAACGACATGCGACAGGCAGAAGAGGCAGCTAGCAAGCAGCAAAAAGACAGCAAATGATCCAAAGGCATATTCTTAGCGTACGTTCAGCCGCAACACCCTTCACAACACGAGCAGCATTATACGTCTGGCAAGAAAGAGGTGTAACCACATGCGGGACAGGAAATAAAGAAACAAGTATTGTTTTTACAAAAGTTTTTAAAGTAAAAATGAAAATAATGCATATGTAACAATTCCCAAGAAAATAATCTATTTAAATTGTAGATTGCCTGCCTAAGGTAAAGTCATCCCTGATGAATGGGGACGTGGGAATGAGGGGTCCTTTCATCGGATTAGCGCTATTTCAGATGTGGAATGGCAAAATGGGGGAGGCAGCTTGATGAATGAGGTCTCCAGGACTTAAAACAAATCCAAATCATATTATGTGATATCATCTAATGTGAAATTCTACTCCGTACTTCTAGAATTTTTATTTTTATACTGTATTGAGGATTTATTCTGTTCTATGTATTGTACTGTATTGTATTGACCCCCTTCTTTTTGACACCCACTGCAAGCCCAACCTACCTGGAAAGGGGTCTCTCTTTGAACTGCCTTTCCCAAGGTTTCTTCCACTTTTTCCCTACAAGGGTTTTTTTTGGGAGTTTTTTCAGGTCTTCTTAGAGGGTCAAGTCTGGGGGGCTGTCAAGAGGCAGGGCCTGTTAAAGCCCATTGCGGCACTTCTTGTGTGATTTTGGGCTATAGAAAAAATAAATTGTATTGTATTGTATATCCAGTAAACCAACCACGGAGGTTGGCGAGCGAAGCAAGCAGGGGGCGGAGCCCCTAGTATAAGTATATATATATATATATATATATATATATATATATATATATATATATATATATATATATATATATATATATATGGTTGAAATAGTTTACTGTCAAATAATGCAAAGAGTACGCAACACGTGTTTCGCCCTAATTCTGGGCTCATCAGGCATACACACTCACTGCACCCCCCTCTCGTGGAATTGAACCTTGGACGTCAGCGGCAAAGCTTCTAACGTTGCGCCACAGTGTGGGTGCAGTGAGTGTGTACACCTGATGAGCCCAGAATTAGGGCGAAACACGTGTCGCGTACTCTTTGCATTATTTGACAGTAAACTATTTCAACCATTCTATGATCTGCTTCTTGCAACTGAAATGAGGGCACCGTGGTGGATGTTAGCTGACTTGCTGACCAACCACAAGCGTTACCTGGTAGGTAACCACCCATACAATCAGATTGTGACACAGACTACAAATGCAATGAATATATATATATATATACACACACACATACACAGTTTATACAGTTATAGTCACACATGTGCGTCTGTGGATTACCCTTCAGCTTGTCTCAAGGAGGTATTGCAACCCTAGGCCGACATTATTATATATAGAATAAGTAAACTGACATTTCTCTCTGTTTCCTGCACAGTCCAGAAATCACTGACCGTAATCCAACCATTACTGCCTTAATAAAAGCTGAACCATCCACTAACAAAGTTGTCTTGGACCTTCATGTTTAACATTTGTCATGGATATGTGTGGGTGTCACTGGCAGTTCGCACCTTTCCCTGGTCCCATTTAGGATAGAATTGGTGAATGTGCAAGACCAGCCAATAGTTAATGGGGAAGGGAGCACCTGGCTCGGAGGGCCAAACAAACTGTAAGGGGAGGAGCTGACCATATGTAAATCTGTGGCGGGAAAAAGATGAAGGAGGAGAATAGAGCACCTGAGCCAAAGGAGAAGCAGACGCCACCAAAACGACAAGAGGGAAAGCTACTTAGCTTCCTGGAAAAGGTCAGGTGAACCCAGGTTAATTTCTGTAAGAATCAATTTTCTTTTCATATGAATGAGGTTAAGTCATTCTGGAGAGGACCTGATGGGTCAGCATAAGGGACTGGGTAGCATTACGTTTCTCCGAACAGGAGATACAGCTCGCTGGATCCTTCGCCATCACAGACTGTAAATAATCATGTTTAACAGAATATTTAAAGGACTGGTTTCGTTACTTTGTTTTTCACATTTGTGTATTAGTGGTGTATGTTGTTAACTGTTTTGTTTCGTGATTCGTGTGGGGGGAGTGGAAGTGCTGCAGCATGATATTATGTATACAGGGGGTTTGTTTGTTGTGTCCAATTCCTCATTTTATTGGATAATAACAATTATTTTGTAACTCAACTTTGCTTTCGCTGGTATTATTCTGTACTTGTGGTGGTCTAGTAGGGAAGCAGTGTTGGTTGCTTGCACCCCAGATCATTTCTTTATTTTTCTCTTTCTCTAGGACTGCAGCACTTGTTATAACCATCCCAGCTCGGGGAGTGGTAAACATTAAAGCAAGTCTCCATTCTAGTGCATATGCTCACAGTAACAGTCACAGCAGACAATGCGCTTACCTAACTGTAGACATCACAAATATTACAGGATTTCCTCCTGGAACCCCCATCCTTTACCTTATAAAGTTTTATTTACTGTCTCTCAGTTTTATTTTACTACTAGCTGTGTCACATTTCATAAGAAAATGAGCCTCAGTTATAGTGCTGTCGGTTAATTGGCTGTATTACAATTACTGGGTAACTAACATCTAAGTGCCTTTTTATATACAATAGTTGAAGATTTTTTTTTAACCAAGGGCTAATATTATTGGCGGGTAGTGTAGTGAAGTGGTTAATACTTTGGATTTCAAATCCTGAGTTTGTGAGTTCAAATCCTGCTATTGGCTATTAGTAAGTCACTTCACCTGTCTGTACTCCAACTGGAAAAAGAAATGTAACCAGTTATATCTCTTAACTAAAGGAAATCAGGAAATAGGGTTTTGGTTGATGAGTGAGTGAGTGAGTGAGTCAGTCAACTTTATATACTGTAGATACTGTTAGAGGTGATTTTAACTAGTTGATTATATACTGATTATATTGAATGACAAATTGTTGTTAACTGTTAGCATTTGCCTTTAGCACTTTTAGAAAGCATTTTATTTAAAGCCTCTTGATCTGTGACCTGTTCCCACCGCTGCTTCTCTGAAAGGTTAAGTACTGATAAGAGAACCAGTATAATCTAGTGGAGCAGAATTCAGACTCCAAGGCTCCAATTACCAGTAACTTACAAGAACATAAGGAATGAAACTAATCATGTACTTCTGTAATTAGCTGTGTTTTTAAAGAGCTGTAATTCAGTCATCTCTTTTGAGGTACGGGGTGACCTGATGCATATCTATATATATAATTCACTAAGCCGACAGAACAAGCAAGACAACCATGGGATACGCACGGCATATCCAACAGAACAAGCAAGACAACCATGGGCTTCGCACGGAAGAGCCACGCCCGCTGACAACACAGAGCCACACCCACCAACAATTCACTAAGCAGCCGACCATGGCACACGCCTGACAACAATTCGAGCGAGAGCGAAAGCATTTGCCAAGAATGTTTTCATTAATCAAGAACGAAAGTCAGAGGTTCCCATGACCTGCCGGGCGGCCAACCAGGTAACCAAAGTCTTTGGGTTCCGGGGGGGAGTATGGTCGCAAAGCTGAAACTTAAAGGAGTTGACGGAAGGGCACCACCAGGTGTGGAGCCTTTTGCTTAATTTGACTCAACACGAGAAACCTCACCCGGCCCGGACACGTAGAGGATTGACAGATTGATAGCTCTTTCTCGATTCTGTGGGTGGTGGTGCATGGCCGTTCTTACCTGGTGGAGCGATTTGTCCGAGAGACGTGGGTAAGCCGTTGAACCCCATTCGTGCTGGAGACTGGGGCTTGCAATTGTTCCCCACGAACAAGGAATTCCCAGTAAGTGCGGGTCATACGCTCGCACTGATTATGTCCCTGCCCTTTGTACACACCCCCCCCCCTCGCTACTACTATGGTCGGGTGACTTGGTGGATTATATATAGAAAAGCAGCCGGAACCGCAAAGAACAATGAAAAGACAACGTAGCTCAGAGGTGCATGTGGACTGTAGCAGAGACAAAAGCGACTGAGGCGGTGTTTGGAAAATGAACAGTCAACGTGACTCACAGGTGCATGTGGACTGTACACAGACAAAAGCGACTCAGGTGAGGAGTTGGGGGCAGGCACATGAGCAGGCAGTGCGTACTAAACGATGATTGTATGTTGGTTCGTAGTGTGCATTGTTGCAATGTTATTTTTCTTGGTGGTTTATTAAATTACGGATTTTTCAAATGTTCATTTTTTTCACTGTGCTTAAAAATCATTAAAAAAGCGGCGTGATTATGCGGCGTTGGATAGTGTCAAAATAAAAGTCTTGAACTGGCTTTGTGAATCTGACTTTGACAATACATATATAAATATATTGTTAGGGATCCTGTTGGATCCCATGTCCCTTTGTTAAACCTCATGTATGGTAGCTGTCTTTATGGAGTTTGCATGTTCTCTCTGGGTCAGTATGGGGATTATTCCCATATGCTCCAAAACATGCTTGTTAAGCCAAATGAAATGTGAGTGCTGAAGTGTGCCCAGGGTTGGTTTCTATCTTGTGCCCACTGTTGGGATGAACTCCAGCCCCCTGTGATTCTGAACTAGATTAAGCTAGTTTAAGAATCTTATGTTTAAACATCTACACAGTTACATAGCAACTAAGGTGTTTTATTTTAATATCGTGAGAGGAGAGAGAGAGAGAGAGGTTGGGAGTATGTTCTGATAGCACGTTGCCACACCTACAATACGATGAACTACCTGGATTGGGAAACCTCAGCACCACACTGGAATAGCGTGAGGTTTTTTTGTGGTGGCTGGAGTGCCAGTCCTGCCACCAACCCCCAAGTTTTCCCTGTAAGTTGGAGGACCATGAGTGTTAACTAAATATCAGTACTGATAGAGCTTAAGCGATTTACCCATCAATATTTGACTTACCATGTTTCCTCGCATGTTCCAAGGCATTTGGTGCAGTTAGCATTGCAAAAGGATGTGATGACAGACTGAAAGGATGAACAATCATGTTCTGTTAAAGAAAAAAGGATATATATATATATATATATATTTGTTCATCTTAGCAAAATGTCAATATTTTATTTTCAAACCAATGCATCAAACTTTGCAATTGTAATGCTTCTTCAGCAATTCTTTAAGCTATTTGTTTTACAGTGCATATTTTTCTGAAGCTATTCTGGTGCAAAACATGAAGTTCAAAGAAGGATCACAGAAACCAGTGGACTGGGTAGTAGGTAACAGTTCTAGTTAAGTCTTTCTGTTTACCAGAAGGTTATACCTTATTCTGAGAACCATGGTCTTCCACTGATGGTATCAGTTTTCATTTCTAGGAACATACCTTTTTGACCTTAAGCAAAAATGTTGTTGGTTTATTTCTGTAGAGTGTAAAAACATCTTCTACTGACAGATTATCCTGAAAAAGAGTGGAAGATGCATTTGTTATTTGTTAACATGCACTCTGAGTTTTTCATATAACATAGTAATTTGAGTAAGGCAAATTAAACCAATATTTTTTCTGGCATAAATAAAATCAAATGAATACATACTGTATTCAGGATTAATAGATTGTAAAGTCTTTACCATTATTATTATGACTATATTGCCTTATTTAATTTTTCTATTGAGTTCTTGATAAACATAAATAATGCATTAAAGAGAACAGTACGGTTTGACATCCATTTAATCTGTACAAGTTTATTGCACATTGTTGACAGAGTTGGGCAGGAGCTAGAGATGTTGCCTCACAACTCCGAAAGACAGCATTCAGATCCAGTCATTGCCCATGACCACATGCAGTGTGCACTTTCTCCTCCATGTTTATAATGGTATTTCACTGGGTATGCAGGTTTTCAACTCCCAACACAAAGATATTTATATAGGTTAATTGGCAACTGGAACCATTTGAAAGTCTGCAAAAGCAGATGCTGTGATGTGCTAGCATCCTATTTAGACTTGTTTTTAGTATTGCCCAAGATTGACTCTTGAAGGAAAAACAATGTCTACAAATTTTGTAGCTTTCATTAACAATGTGTTTTTGCACACTGAACTGCGACACACTTAATGTTTTTATTTACTGAGAGTGTTGAATGGAAAAATCTTTCTGAGATGCTTGAACCACCACATCTAGCACTACAAATCATCCCATAGTCAAAGTCATTTACATAGCGGGTCATACTTATTTCTAATGTTTGAGTGATCAGCAACTAAATCTCTCGACCCCATGCCAAGGTATTCATAATAATGTGGACACTGAGTGCGTCTTGAGCCATGGGCATGTTTCTGCTGTGTAAAAAGTCTAGGATCTATCCACAGGAAAATTATATGTGTATAGAAAGAAACCTAGGGTACACACTGTTAATGGGTTAACACAATGCATTGTAATATTTAAATATCTATAGTATGCTAATAAAGTAATATAAGATTATTTTGATGAGATGCAGCTTTTAAGTGAATAAAATATTGTAATGGCCAGCATTGCCCTTCTTTAGATGGATTGGTTCTGGACAGGTGAATGACAGCAGGGTATTCACAGGTGTGCTGAGCTCTGCATTCCAGGAATCCCTGGAACTTTCTCATTATACCTTTGAAGTCTTAGAAGGCTTGAGAAGGCAGGTGGAGACTCCCATAGCATTATAAATACAGACTTGCCGATCATAACGGGTGAAACTGGGAAAAGGGACACAACACAAGACACTGGACGATGATTGGGAACACATTGCAAGAGTGGAATAGTTTGCCTAGTAAAGTGAGTGTTATTTTTATAGGATGTTTGTGACTTTGATTCTGCTAGAAGTCTACTGTATGAGTGTTATTTTTATAGGATGTTTGTGACTTTGATTCTGCTAGAAGTCTACTGTAAGTTACTTGTTGTGGAATAAATGTGGCAGCTGTTGCCTTAACCTCCATTCGGTGTGTGTCTTGGTTTTACAATCTCTGTGTTTGTTACAATCTGGAGAAGAATGTAGAGCTCATAATGGAAAGCCTATCATTGTGGTTGATATTGTATTTGTTACTGGACAAGTATTTTTAGGCAATGTATTAATTAGCATGCATATCAGTGAAAGAGAGTAGTCTTAGGGCTGATGGGAGTTATGAAAATGCAAATGCAAAAGCCAATGCTCGTATAGTGCTATGACTATACATCATATGAGCTTTAAGCTCATATAAACTAACCATTGTGTGCTTGTAAGGAGAAAAGAAGTTTTTGGGACTTTTTCTGGTTAGTACATGGCCTCATTGATAGGTAACAAGACCATTGACATGTTATCAGTTGTCTGATTTTAGCAGGATGCAATTCTTGCTATGTAACCACTGTAGCAACCAGTTTTACCAGTACATTTCCAATAGAATTACTTTGTCTAGGCATTGTATAAAAGAGAGGTCTATAGAGCACTTTTTTGACATTGTAATTAATGTTTTCCATATACAACAGCATCCCATCGATCATGAGCAACTCAGCTGATGTAAGAAGAAAAGCATGTCATGCAAACTCTGTAACTGCTCAAGGTGAACCACCTAACACAAAGCTTGCTGTGTGGATGTAGATTTAAATTGTTCAGGTTATATGATTTAATTTATTTAACTCCTGCTGTTTGATATGTCAATGTTGGAGTTCTCTGCAAAATAAACATATACAGGGTATGGCGATTCCTTTGTGCATCCCTTACATTGGTGGAAAACTCTGTGAAACTGAAGGAAATGTGAACGATTATAAGCTGTAGCCCCAGAACCATGCAGCCGGTCACTTTTGTGAATCCCAGGGGACAATATTGCGATATGTGCAGGTAACATGAGGTTAATAGGCTAAGGTATTGTTTAAAGCAGGGGTTAGCAACGTTGCTCTTGGAGAGCTGTAGAGGCTGTGGGTTTTTGCTCCAACCCAATTGCTTAATGCAAAATTATAGCTGATGAACACTTTTTGCCCAAGTGACAATATTCTGCTTCATTTTAGATCTCTTGCTTGTTAAAATTTCCCATCTTTTTTGCTTATTTTAGTCTTAAATGGCTGCATTCAATATTTTTAAATGCATCTTATTAGCAATAAGATTCAAATGATAAAGGGACCAGCAGTTGTCTAAGAAACTTGTTTCCATTTACACATGTGTGAATTCATCATGAACTATCTGGTTTAAAAAATATTTAAAAGGAAATTGAAGAGAAAAAATGAAGGAATGAGAATTTCTCATCCATTTTAGGCTTCAAACCATATGGATGATATCCTTGGAAAGGAAAACAAATCTACAATATCAGAATAACTTGACATTGTAGGATTAAAACACTATCAAGCCATGAAATTAAATAAGATCTGTCATTGGCAAGGACTGATGTCTAATTAAGCAGTTGTATTGGAATAAAAACCTGCAGCCATTGTGCCTCTCCACAACTGGTGTTGCTCATCCCTTGTTTAGGGGCATTTTTAGTTTCTACGAAAATAACCTAAAAAACTGATATAATGCCTTTCACGAAGAAGTAACTTCGAAGTATATGGTTATCATATCATAAAAATCTACTACTTGGTAACATAATCATGAAGTACAATAGCATCTCAGAGGGCCAAATGTAAAAAAATATATACCTATTTATATGTATGTATACATATACTAGTCATGCTACGCCGCATAATCATGCCGCTTTTTTAATGATTTTTAAGCACAGGGAAAAAAATGAACATTTGAAAAATCCGTAATTTAATAAACCACCAAGAAAAGTAACATTGCAACAATGCACGCTACGAACCAACATACAATCATCGTTCAGTACGCACTGCCTGCTCATGTGCCCACCCCCAACTCCTCACCTGAGTTGCTTTCGTCTGTGTACAGTCCACATGCACCTGTGAGTCACATTGACTGTTCATTTTCCAAACACTGCCTCAGTCGCTTTTGTCTCTGCTACAGTCCACATGCACCTTTGAGCCACGTTGTCTTTTCATTGTTCTTTGCGGTTCCGGCTGCTTTTCTATATATAATCCACCAAGTCACCCAACCATGGTAGTAGCGAGGGGGGGGGTGTGTACAAAGGGCAGGGATGTAATCAGTGTGAGCGTATGATCTGCACTTACTGGGAATTCCTCGTTCGTGGGGAACAATTGCAAGCCCCAGTCTCCAGCATGAATGGGGTTCAACGGCTTACCCACGTCTCTCGGAGCTGGGTAGACACACGTTGATCCATTCAGTGTAGTGCGCGTGTAGTACCGGACATCCAAGGGCATCATAGACCTTTTAATGCTCAATCTCACGTGGCTGAAAGCCACTTGTCCCTCTAAGAAGTTGGACGCTGACCGCTCTTGGGTCACGTAACTATTTAGCAGGCAGGAGTCTCATTCGTTTTCTGAATTAACCAGACAAATCGCTCCACCAACTAAGAACGGCCATGCACCACCACCCACAGAATCGAGAAAGAGCTATCAATCTGTCAATCCTCTCCGTGTCCGGGCTGGGTGAGGTTTCTCATGTTGAGTCAAATTAAGCAAAAGACTCCACACCTGGTGGTGCCCTTCCGTCAATTCCTTTAAGTTTCAGCTTTGCAACCCCCCAGAACCCGAAGACTTTGCTTACCCGGTTGGCCACCTGGCGGGTCATGGGAATGACGCCGCCGGACCGCCTGTTGGCATTGTTTATGGTCGGAACTATGACAGTATGTGACCGTCTTCAAACCTCCGACTTTCGTTCTTGATTAATGAAAACATTCTTGGCAAATGCTTTCGCTCTCGCTTGAATTGTTGTCAGGTGTGTGCCATGGTCGCCTGCTTAGTGAATTGTTGGTGGGCGGGGCTCTGTGAGTTGTCATCGTATCCCATGGTCTTAGCGTTGGTGGGCGGGTCTCTGTGAGTTGGCGGGCGTGGCTATGCTGTGTGTATCCCATGGTTGTCTTGCTTGTTCTGTCAGCTATGCCATGCATATCCCATGGTTGTCTTGCTTGTTCTGTCGGCTTAGTGAATTATATATATAGATATACTGAACATACATACATACAGTATATATACTGCACAAAACCTGACTGTTTTGCATATCAGGATAATGTAATTAAGTTTTATTAGTTTATTAATCTTGACTAGCATTATGAGCCGTCTTATTACAATATCATGTAACTTTACTCAACAACCATCATCTTCTGTACCATCATGAACTATTCAGCCTTTACTGATCCGAGTTCAGGGTTGTTGGGATAACTATGCGTTATTCGGGAAAAAAGTGCACCTCTTGGATATAAGTTGACATTAAGCTAAATTGTGATTGCTGACTACAGAGCTATTGCAGATATTCACTGAAGCAGCAGAATGTTATCTCCAACTGAAGCATGTTCCAGGAACAGCATGATCTAGGCAGGGCTAACAAGATGAATTAAATATTCATAACTAGAATGTTGGCTGACATTTTCATTTAGAACTACATGACCAAGTTGAGGGTATACAGTATTGTTACAGTGCAGCTGACACATCTAAACACTGCAGATGTACGAACAGAAGTAGGCCTATATGTGTTCTCAATTCACTATATCTGAAATGATGTTTCACTAAAAATTTTACATAATGTTCAAAGATATCACATAGTCATTAAAAAATCTGCATATGCAGTATTTTATTCCTCTTGATGTGAAACACATTTCCATATACAGTAAACCATAAAGAAGTGAATTTGCAGCTTTGAAATGGCCCGGGTGTGTTCATAAGCATGGTACCCCATTGGATGCTGTGCATTGCCAACTTCTGCAGTGCTGCTTTGGCACCATTTGGCTGTAGTGGAAAAAACACACATGACAAAGGCAATACAGCCAAAACGTTGGGTCTTTAACCTTCTTTTCTATTCAGCATTAAAATACTCTTTAACATTGTTTTCCTTAAAAAATAAACTTGTTATTATTTTGAACTCTTACGTTAAAAGTTTAAAGTTCTGCTGATATATTGGAAATTCCACTCTTTCAAATGACTAATGCTGACAAATTTACATGTAACATGTTACTGAGTGCATAACCTAAACAGAAAAACAAAATATCAGAAATATGTTAGAAGTTCATTGCAGAAAGATGCAGGAATGTACACACTCATAAAAACATCTCTTGGCTGGGCCAAACAACTCCTTCAGGTTATTGTGAAGCTACGAGATGTGTGACTGGTCAGGCCCTTACTTCTTCACACTGGTGATGTTAGTTATGCTTTACCACATTTCACAAGAAACTGTGTGGTCTCTTGTTCTTGTGTCAGATGTCTTTATGACACAGCAGAGGGCCTGGCGTTGACATAGGGGTGGTTCTGAAAAGATGCTGTGCCAATTATAGGGTGACTGGAGATTTTGTTCTTTTTTTTTCTTTCAAGCTTACTCATCATTTCAGTAAGCACTGCCTTCTGCTAAGCCTGGGTCACGTGGCAAACAGTCTTTCTTATTTGAGTATTTAAGTAAGCTTTATTTCATTTTGTCTTTCCTTGCTATTGTTTCTTTTTGTTTAAGTTTCTTACATTTCTTTTGTATTTTCACCTGCTTGTTGTTTTTTTAATCTTCACAGTTTTCCACAACTACAATTTGCCTTTACAGTTATAAAGAAAATGTTTCACATTTCCTGTAGAAGTCTTGTTTATGGTGAGGTGCAGAAACCCATAAGATCGGTAGTGCCTAAAGCGCAAGCAAATCTGTTTTGGGGTAAAAGGCAGCATTTCTTGAACTGAGCACTGTTTTTGTTGCCAGCGACATTCCAAGTATGTCCAATGGGGTTTGTGCTTCCTTTGCAGGTCAACAGGGAACTTCTACAATATCATTGTTGAAAAAATGCCTTTTTAGTTTAGTACTTTTTTGCTGTTTGTGGTTATTTTTGTTATTGTTTGGTCATGGATGTCTTACAAGGAGAACATGAGAACTTTGTCAGGGTGTAGCTGAGTTACTACGGAAAGTAAAATCATCACATCTGAACTGCAAAAGCAGGGATGGTGGTGGGGATCAGCAGTGTTCTCTGTAATGCACTAAACTCAATGTACAATAGCTTTTTGCCCCACTAATTTGAACAGATATACGCACAAATATATATGAATGAGTGCATTTATAGACCCTTTACATGCATTCAAGAGCGTGTCCCCGTGTAAATGGGCTTTCTATTTGTGGACTACTTTCCTTTTCTGGAGTTATTTATTTAACAATATTTTAGCTCGTTTTGAGAGTATGAATGGATGACTCACATGTGAGATTTTTTTCATGGTTTTTATTGATACCATTTGCTGTTGTCCAGCATTGGTTACTATAGGTTCCCATTCTGTCCGAAACTTGTAGGTTCATTCTCCATGAAAACATGAGATTAGAAATTTTTCTCAGCCATCACCCAAAACTAGATAGGTTATCTATACTAATAAAAGGCAAAGCCCTCACTGACTGACTCATCACTAATTCTCCAACTTCCCGTGTAGGTAGAAGGCTGAAATTTGGCAGGCTCATTCCTTACAGCTTACTTACAAAAATTAGGCAGGTTTCATTTCGAAATTCTACATGTAATGGTCATAACTGGAACCTGTTTTTTGTCCATATACTCTAATGGAGGAGGCGGAGTCACGTATCGCGTCATCACGCCTCCTACGTAATCACGTGAACTAAAAACAAGGAAGAGATTTACAGCACGAGTCAAACGCGGGAACGAAGGTAAATGACGTTAATTTTTGAGTGTCTTTTAATACCGTGTAAGCATACATATTAACACATGTGCAATTAAACGTGTGCATTTACGGGGTGATTTCTCAGGCTTAAAAGCTCGCCTTTTATTAAAGAGGTAAATGCAAACTGTTTTCATTCTGAAGGGCACAAACCACGTTAGATTTCATGCTCAAGAGTAAACTCAGCACACAGCTTGGTCATATTACAACCGGTTCATTTTCCTCAGTTTAAAAAGGTTTACTTTTCTTCTTAATAAAATTTTTAAAGCAGTACTTCGCCGCTGCTAAGCGCGGGTATTTTGATATATATCAAAATATATCGCGTCATCATGCCTCCCACGTAAGCACGTGAACTGACCCGCTGCCGTTTGCAATGCCATATTCGCGAGATACAAGCTTAATGAGAAGACACGAGGTATAAACGACAGTTTGGATCACTTTGTAATAGAGTTAAAATTGCTGTAGCGAGAAACTTTTAACTGCCGGGTCATTAAATAAACCCGTGGACATCGCAACATCACACAAGACAGCGGCTCACGTGAAGTGACTGAACGCAGCAGGAGTGATCACTTCGATGAATCAAACCTGTTCAAAAAACACATTACACAATTGATAAGGTATGAAAACAATATGAAACCGATTGTGGATTTGCGTACAGCCACTGAAACTTTGTGACGGCACGAGACTTCAGGTCACGTGCCTGCAAAAGAACGTCATTGAGGCAACTATTTTTACTGGCGGTGGCTCAGGGGAGAGAGTTTTTATTCCTCGCATCCCCGTTATACCCTCTGATCTCCCATTTCAATTCAAACGCCTCCAATTTCCACTAAGACTCTGCTTCACAATGACAATTACTAAGTCTCAGGGACAGACCCTACAAAAGGTTGGCATTGATTTGAGGCAAGACTGATTTTCACATAGCAAACTGTACGTTGCATGCTCAAGAGTAAGCTCAGCACACAGCTTGGTCATATTACAACCAGAGGGGCGAACTGACACCGTGATATACAAAGAGATCCTTAACAAAAAATTATTGATTCATTTTCCCTCAGTTTAAAAAGGTTTACTTTTCTTCTTAATAAAAATATTAAAGCAGTACTTCGCCGCTGCAAAGCGCGGGTATTTTGATATATATCAAAATATATCGCGTCATCACGCCTCCCACGTAAGCACGTGAACTGACCCGCTGCCGTTTGCAATGCCATATTCGCGAGATACAAGTTTAATGAGAAGACACTTTTAACTGCCGGGTCTTAGCTAACATTTAATAAACCCGTGGACATCGCAACATCACACAAGAGAGCAGATCACGTGAAGTGACTGAACGCAGCAGGAGTGATCACTTCGATGAATCAAACCTGTTCAAAAAACAAATAACACAATTGATAAGGTACGAACAGAATATGAAACCGATTGTGGATTTGCGTACAGCCACTGAAACTTTGTGACGGCACGAGGCTTCAGGTCACGTGTCTGCAAAACAACCTCATTGAGGCAACTATTTTTACTGGCGGTGGCTCAGGGGAGAGAGTTTTTATTCCTCGCATCCCCGTTATACCCTCTGATCTCCCATTTCAATTCAAACGCCTACAATTTCCACTAAGGCTCTGCTTCGCAATGACAATTAATAAGTCTCAGGGACAGACCCTACAAAAGGTTGGCATTGATTTGAGGCAGGACTGCTTTTCACATGGCCAACTGTACGTTGCATGCTCAACAGTAAGCTACCACACAGCTTGGTCATATTACAAACAGAGGGGCGAACTGACAACGTGCTATACAAAGAGATCCTTAACAAATAATTATTGATACATTTTCCCTCGGTTTAAAAAGGTTTACTTTTCTTCTTAATAAAAATTTTAAAGCAGTACTTCGCCGTTGCGAAGCGCGGGTATTTTGATATATATATGTAGATATGTGTATATACAGTATATATATATATATATATATATATATATATATATATATATATATATATATTGTGGTGGATTGCCGGCTTTCGATTCCGGTTCTCACCCCCAGGCCGCCAGGAGGAGCTCTCCCAACAGCGTGAACGTCCCCCGAGTTCCAGCAGGGCCTCATGGACTATGTAGTTTTTATACGCAGCCCTGCTGGATACTTTGGGGGCCACCAGGAGTCGCTGTAGGAGGACTCGGAGGCTCTTATGTGCCCTATAACCCGGGAGTACGTCATGGTCACGTGACAGGAAGATACGATGTGCTCCCGGGTTGAAGAAAAGGACTGTTTACCCTGACGCGGAAGGGATAAGGAACTGTGGACGGATTGGACAGGAACACCTCTGGGTCAGGGTGTATAAAAGGACGATGGGAAATCCCAGACGTTGAGCTGAGCTGGGAGGAAGGGTGGCAAAGTGCCTGGGAGTGTGGAGGATTATTGTTTATTGATTATTGTTATTATTATTATTGAGTATTGTGGAGAGGAGGGTGCTTTGTGCACTTATTTATATTAATAAATATTATATTTGGACTTTTACCTGGTGTCTGACGTCTAGTCTGAGGGTTCAAGGGGTCACGGAGACCTCAAACTATCACAATATATATCTATAATAATAAAAGGCAAAGCCCTCACTGACTGACTGACTGACTGACTGACTGACTGACTGACTGACTGACTGACTGACTGACTGACTGACTCACTCACTCACTGACTGACTGACTCACTCATCACTAATTCTCCAACTTCCCGTGTAGGTGGAAGGCTGAAATTTGGCAGGCTCATTCCTTACAGCTTACTTACAAAAGTTAGGCAGGTTTAATTTCAAAATTCAAAGCGTAATGGTCATAACTGGAACATATTTTTTGTCCATACACTGTAATGGAGGAGGCGGAGTCACGTATCGCGTCATCACGCCTCCTACGTAATCACGTGAACTAAAAACAAGGAAGAGATTTACAGCACGAGTCACACGCGGGAACGAAGGTAAATGACGTTAATTTTTGACTGTCTTTTAATACTGTGTAAGCATACATATTAACACATGTGCAATTAAACGTGTGCATTTACGGGGTGATTTCTCAGGCTTAAAAGCTCACCTTTTATCAAACGCGGGAACAAAGGTAACTGACGTTGTTCACTGTCTTTTAATACTGTGTAAGCATACATATTAAAACATGTGCAATTAAACGTGTGCATTTACGGGGTGATTTCTCAGGCTTAAAAGCTCGCCTTTTACTAAAAAGGTAAATGCAAAACTATTTTCAATCAGTTTATTGAAACGCTCCCGTTAAGGATTGCAATAACATATTCGCGAGATAAAAGAACGAAGTAGGGGGAAATGGAGGAAGATCCGCAAACAGCGAAGAGCAAAAAATTAATTAAACAATTGAGAACGGAGCGAGTGAAGCAAACAAGCATGTTCATAAGGGAAACAAAGCACGGTGTAAAACGTAACTTTAAATTAAGTTTATAGAAACGCTCCCGCTGCGGATTGCAATAACATATTCGCGAGATAAAAGTTTTATGAGAACACACGAGGTATAAACGAAACACACGCCGTGGCGCAACGTTAGGGGCAACAGTTTCAACCATTCTATGATCTGCTTCTCGCAACTGAAAGACGGCACATGGCGGATGTTAGCCGACTTGCTGACCGCAACGTTAGGGGCTTCAACTATGGCGCTGACGCCACATCTCAGTGCCAACACTTTGCAGACTGTACTTAAAAGACACGCCCTCCTCACTGGACAGTTAAAAAGACCAATGAAACTAACGATGACATCAAGTATTACCCAATCAAAAGTAGGAAAGGAGGCATCTTCATAAAATGCGTGTGGGATGATTTGCATGACACGCTGCTTTAAAAAAAAAATGATAAAAAAAATACGGGATAAATCCCGTCCAGTATTGATTCAAAACGGGACGTGCAATTTCATTCTCAAACGCGGCACGATTCCGTATTTTAAAGGACGGGTGGCAACCCTACAGTGCCAGGTAACCACCCATACAATCAGATTGTGATTCACACTAGGAATGCAATGAATGTAATTACCCCGATCTACATACAAGGCGAAAGTCTTGCAACATTCAAAGATGATGGTTTGGGATAATTAGTACTTATTAAGTACACCATGGAACATAAAAGAGCTTATGAAGCCTTGAACCGAAAAAAGCAACATCTCAGAGATCGTAAAAAAAAAAAAGGAGGTAATGTCGTTTTACTCGCTGTACATTTTAGTCAAACATTACCAGTTATTCCACGAGGGAGACCAGCGGATGAACTCAACGCGTGTTTAAAATCCATGCTTCTCCCACGGTCGGTTATATGTCGCGTGTTCTCGGGTAGGTACACCAAAAAATGTATACATTTAAGCATGTAATGGGCAAAGAAAAAATGAGGTATACCCGAAGGCACTGCAGTAGTACTCAATGTTACTTTACTTCTTAAATGTTAATGTTTTACTGTTTAATAATTTATACGCTTCTTATATATTGTTCAAATTCTTTTATCAAAATACCAGTGACAGCGCAATGCACGATAACATGGAGTGAATATACCATACGCATCTGCCCACGGCCGCCCTGGTGTGCGCAGATAGGAGTTGATTCTAAAATAAAATAAACATAAAAAGAGTAATACAATCATCACCCATAAAGCGGATAGCAGACGTGACGTATTATATGTGTACCAGATTTCAAGTCAATAGGTGAAACGGTTTGCAAGCTACAGGGGATTTAAAATCCTGGACAGACCAACGAAAAGCCACGGTAGCAAATTATAGAAGAAGATTTTACTGTTTAATAATTTTTATTTATATGAAATGTGCTTCTTATATATTACTTCATATTCTCATATGATAATGATGTTAATGTTGTTTATATTGATTTCTATGTTATTGTAAGTGCATCTATGTGTGTATATGTATGTACGTATGTATGTATGTGTATATATATATATATATATATATATATATATATATATATATATATATATAAAAAATATATATATAAAAAATATATGTGTATATGTATATATAATATATCTGTATATGTGTGTATATGTGTGTGTATATGTGTATATGTATATATATATGACAGCAACACTCATAACAATGACAACACAATTACATTCACAATCATGTTACGTTATTTTTAAAATGTTTCCTTTACTTTTTCATAACCTCTTTAACACACTACTTCTCCGCTGCGAAGCGCGGGTATTTTGCTAGTATATATATATATGTAGATATGTATATATATATAGATATGTAGATATGTATATATATATATATATACATATATATATAAATATGTAGATATGTAGATATATATATATATGTAGATATATATATATATGTGTATATATATATGTAGATATATAAATATACTGTATATATGTATATATATGTGTCTGTGTGTGTATATATGTATGTGTGTATATATATACTGTATGTATGTGTATATGTATATATGTATATGTGTGTGTGTATGTATGTGTATATATATGTTGACATATGTATATATATATGTATATATATGTGGATGTGTATATGTATATATACAGTATATATATATATATATATATATATATCTTTGTGTATATGTAGATATGTGTATATGTAGATATGTATATATATATGTATATATGTGTATGTATATATATGTTTATGTGTGTGTGTGTGTGTGTATATATTATATATATATATATATGACAGCAACACTCATAACAATGACAACACAATTACATATATAGTATATATATGTAGATATGTATATATATATATATATATATATGTAAATGTATGTATGTATGTATGTATGTCTAGATATATATATATATATATATATGTAGATATGTATATATATGTGTATATATGTAGATATGTAAATACAGTATATATGCAGATATGTAAATATATATGTATATATATGTGTCTGTGTGTATGTATATATATATATATATATATATGTGTGTATGTATGTATGTGTGTATATATATATATATGTATGTGTATATGTATATATGTATATGTGTGTGTATGTACTGTATGTGTGTATATATATGTTGATATGTGTATATATATATGTATATATATGTGGATGGGGGGCGGCACGGTGGCGCAGTGGGTAGCGCTGCTGCCTCACAGTTGGGAGATCTGGGGACCTGGGTTCGCTTCCCGGGTCCGCCCTGCGTGGAGTTTGCATGTTCTCCCCGTGTCTGCATGGGTTTCCTCCGGGCGCTCTGGTTTCCTCCCACAGTCCAAAGACATGCTGGTTAGGTGGATTGGCGATTCTAAATTGGCCCTAGTGTGTGCTTGGTGTGTGGGTGTGTTTGTGTGTGTCCTGCGGTGGGTTGGCAGCCTGCTCGGGATTGGTTCCTGCCTTGTGCCCTGTGTTGGCTGGGATTGGCTCCAGCAGACCCCCGTGACCCTGTGTTCGGATTCAGCAGGTTGGAAAATGGATGGATGGATATATGTGGATGTGTATATGTATAGTGTAGATATGTGTATATGTATATATGTATATGTATATTTATGTTTATGTGTGTGTATATTATATATATATAAGACAGCAACACTCATAACAATAACAACACAATTACATTGACAATCATGTTACGTTATTTTTAAAATGTTTCCTTTTCTTTTTCATAATAATGATAATAATTCTTTACAATTATATAGCACTTTACGCAGAGCATGGGGGTGGTACTTCAGCCACCACTAATGTGTAGCATCCACCTGAATAATCTGATGGCAGCCATTTTGTGCCAGTGTACTCACCACATGTTGGATATTAAGTGCTGAAGTGGTGCAAGATAGTTAGCCAATTAGACAGGGAATGATTAGGGGGCCAGAATGACTAGGCCAGGGGTGGGCAGATTCAGTCCTGGAGGGCCACAGTGGTTGCAGGTTTTTATTCCAACCCAGTTGCTTAATTAAAAACCAATCCTTGTCAATTATATAATTGCATGGCTTGCTAGTGCTTTAACTCTGCCATGTCAGGTCATTCTAATATCCTAGATTTATTTTCCTTCCTAAGGATATCATCCAAATGATCTGAAGTCTAAAACAGATGAGTAATTCTCAGTGTTTCACTTTTTTTCTCTTCACTTTCCTTCCAAGTATTTAATTAAACCAAATAGTGCACAATAAATACACACAGGCGTGAATGGTAACAAGCTAAATGGAGAAATGCTGGTCTCTTTTGTCATTTGCATGGTATTGCTAATTAGGAGCAATTAAACACCAAGAATACAGCTGTTTAAGACTAAAATAAGCAATAAAGGGTTCAAACTCTTAACGAGCGAAACAACTAAAGTGAAGCTGAAGTGTTACTTGAGCAATAAGGGTTTCTTATTAAGCAATTGGGTTGGAGCAAAAACCTGCAGCCACTGCGGCCCTCCAGGACTGAAACTGCCCACCCCTGGACTAGGCCATGCTTTTAAAAAAAAAGGCAACTAAACTAAAGTTAATAAACTGATGAAGATACAACATAATAGTTTGCATAACTCAAACTTCAATATACTGATCCATTTTGCTACTTTACTTAAAATATTAAATTTACCTTTAAGGGGTAAATGAAAGGTGTGCATGCTCAGTTGGGTGCATTGAATTTGTCCAAGTGAGTTTGGGAATCTGCATCGCTCGTTGGAGCATGTCCTGAGTTTGACATAAGTTATTTTACAATTTATCACTGAATATATTTGATTAAATACGGTTACTTTAAAAATATTATGTTAGTTTTCAGTTTGACATCATTTTAATCTATCTTTGTCAATAACTGAATGATCCCACAGACGTGCACACAGTGGCCCCTTTTGAGCAGACTATGGTCAGCATGTGCTGAGAGTGTTTCTCAACCTAGTTTTTCCCGGGTGTATCCTTGGTGAATTGAGCACGATCGTCGGACTGTGTGGGGTGGTTCGACCCACTACCATAACAAACAATGGCAACTCGTGACCTACCAGTGGCAGCCTGCGACCAGAGTGGTTGAGAAACACTGAGCTAGGGCAAACCCATTTAAGAACTTATTTTATACTTTGCTGTGTAAAAAATTATGTGTTTGGAAAAGATATTGAAAAATATAACTGCAGAATAAAATGTTTGGATTTTTGACTCAAACAATGCATGGGAATGATTGTAAAATACAAAGAAGAAAGGACCAATGAGCAAAACATTGTCACAGATACAGTTGCAATGAATTCTGTAATTCTTTTTTTTTATAGGAAGTACATTGCACACTCAAACGATCTTCCTCTGCATCTTATTTTGTGAAATAATAATAATAGCAATATTTACTAATTTTGTAAAAAAGTGGTTACATTTATCATCATATTATTAGTATTGATGTCAATGTGTTTTACACTATGGCTGTTAGCAAACACATTGGGTATCAAATACAGTTACATTTTTCCATTGTTATGGAATTACATGAGCCATATTCTATTAACAGCAAAGGTTATTAAAATAAAACCCGAAATGCACGAAGTCCTTGCTAAGAACCAACGGAAAAATCTGAGCAACCAATCGACCTACAGAAGCTTAAGGAATTACTGGAGCTGATGCAAAAACATTTCAATCAGTCCTCAACACAGTAGAAACTGATCTTAATGACACAGAAAACTTGGCTAGAGCCCCTCTTGATGCAGTTCACCAGTACCTTCAGCCTTTATCTTTAGTAAACTGCAGTTCTTTGTTATTTGAGCTGTGCTCCTTTATTGTGCATGATTTCCAGTGGAATAGATGCACAGATTTAACTGATTTGTAATCCACCTGTATTGTACAGCAACAAAGTAGAAAATTGTTGTTATTTATGTAATAATCATTTGCTTCTTTAATACCATGTACACTGAAATATCAATCAGTGGCACCACCCTAAACTTATGTCATATTTTGTTTTATTTGGACTGTTGAAATGCACAGGTGTCTAAGCTATTGGGTTTAACAAGTGGAACCTTAGACAGCTACGGTTGGTTGGCACCCTGCCCGGGATTGGTTCCTGCCTTGTGCCCTGTGTTGGCTGGGATTGGCTCCAGCAGACCCCTGTGACCCTGTGTTTGGATTCAGCGGGTTGGAAAATGGATGGATGGGTGGAACCTTAGACAGAGATGCAGTCCCAGAGTAAAGACTATAAGTGGTAAAAACTTTCACATACAAAGCCCTCACAATTACTTGTTTATTTAATTTTCTAATGAATTTTGTGCAATTTGCTTAACTTATCCTATGGGTTTTGTGGGATATTAGGATAATTTTCCATGTCAATAGTATTCACACATGACACAAAGAGATTTTGGAATCCAAAATGTATGCAAATATTTGAGGACTTGTTTTTTTTTCTTTCTAAAAGAATAGCAGCTGGTTAAGCAGTAGTGCCTGATCTCTTGTTTTTAATTTTCCCAAACAAAAGATTTGCTTAAATGTGTTTGAATTCAAGACATTAATAAAATTCTGCATAGGTAACTGAAAAAATAGCAAAGATAAACATGAAGGCATTGTTCAAGAAAAATCTCCTTATGATTTGCTCATTTACTTCACAATCCTAATATCCACAAATGTTTCAAATACTCAACTTTTTAAAATTTTTGCTATATTGCTGAAAACCTTTGAGGTAGTTGTTGACTTATATGCATTTTCACTTGAATTTCAAAGCGCTGTTTGCACATCATTAGACCTGGTAAATTGGGGAGAATTTTATTAAGCTTCAACCTGCGCAACTGCAGTTTTGAATTTTTTGTGATCAACTCTAGATAGAGGTAAATTTCTAGGATGGCTTGTATTTGTAAAGAAATATAAAAAAGGAAAATATGACCTGTAGTTGTTCTGAAGCTCATGGCTGTACTATTCCACTTTAAAGATGAGCCAATCCACCACTACAACTATCAGAATATACACATAATGCGTGCAGTAATGCTATAACACTTACCAGTATGATGCCAGCAAATGTAGAAAGAATCATGGCTTCTCTTTCCATTTGATTTGGATATTTTGATTTCATGCAATTCCTTGTTCTGGAAAATAGTTACAATATTGTTTATATTGTATACTTGTTCTTTGATTAAATATAAAGAGCCTTTTTTTACATTTTCGCTTTTTAGAACACAATTTGGATCATCATTGACATATATCATACATTCCCATGGGTTACATAAACCATACACATGGCCACTGACTTCAGCAGGTAAATATTCCATTATACAGTAATTATGATCTTAATGTACTTTGTTTAGAAAGATGATAGGAGAATACTATTTAAAAAAAGCTAAAAATTCTGAAGCCCAGTAGAAAGACTTGTCATTGATCATGAAGGGGTGAAAAAGGTCAGACTTTGTGCACTTCAATTAATGTTGCCCATTGGCTTAGTGGTTAATGCCATTTCCCCACAGATCAAATACAACTCCTAGTTGTTTTCTGCATGACATTTTTATTTTCTTCTCATGTCTAATAAGAATAATAAGAACCAACCATGCAATACAGCAAAAATAAATATGCTTTCAGTAAATTTTTTCAACAGAAACTTAGCAAGAATGTAGCACTGATAATTTACTTTCTTGTTCTCCTCAGAAGAAGTAACTGATATTCTTCATCGCTGTATATAACATCTCAATTTAAATGTGAGTCAATATATGTTACCATTTACTTGTAACCATTTCCTTACTCAGTGACTTTTTGCCAATTTAAATTGTATACAGATGACTCCTCTTGCATCTAAAATTTATTATTATCTCTGGAGATATTTTAATGTTCAGAAGTTGATTCCTTGGTGAATCTCATATGGTTTGTTTGATATAAATCCAAAAAAGCAATACCATGTGCAGATTTTACAATGTGGATTAATTAAACACAGGATAAGATGTTACTATCCATTGTGTGAGCACTTGGTGTTAATGATAGTTAAAACATGGAGAGGCATGGAGAGGTTTTCAAGTAGGCATCCCCCTGCTTTGACATTTTGTCAATGAACCCACTATGTCTCTTGATGTTTTGATGACGACTTCTAGCATCCCAGAATCACACACCTCCTCCTCCTCAGCTCCCCTCATGTCTACTCAGCTGTGGTCATGCCTCTTCAACCAGAGCCACTGGCTGATCTTTTCTGCAACATCTGAAGCAGATCTGACAGTATGTTTTAAGGCCTGACACCAGATCTTCATATCTTTGAGTAGTTTTGTGGTAGAGGTTGACATGAAGCCTCTGCATCCCACTTCCACTTGGCAGACCTTAGTGTCCCAGCCCCGATGTTGTGCTTTAGTAGCAAGCTCCACATAACATAACTTGTTACACTCACATGTCTCATCCATTGATTCTTCCCAAGATACACCAGTGTTTTCCAAACTCTGTCCTGAGGAACCCCCGTGGCTGCAGGTTTTGCTTTCAACTGGATTCACAATTGGTGATAATAATGCATCTCATTTATTAGCTGTTTTTTTCTATTTTCTTAGTATGCATTCATAAAGGCACAACAGTATAATTTTTACATTTAGGAGATATTTAGAATTATTTGTTTCTAAATGCTTTAAACTCTCTTATGTTGTTTTCCTATTATTTTATCCTTATTCTGTGTAGTTTCCACTATAATTGAATTAAATAAACAGACCCTCTGGAAAAGCAGAATGAAAATCAGGATGAAAACATTCCTTAAAAAGTAAAAAACTATATTATTTCCATATAACTGCTTAGTACATTTTAATACAAATTTATCAAACTTAGTTTTTTTTTTAATTATTACATCAACCCGAAACTTAATTAGGCTAGGAGTCCAATTCAGAACAGAAGTTGTTTGGAACAAAACCCTGAAGTCACAGGGGTCCCCTGTTAGTGTGATGGTCTGGTCTAACTTTGAAGGGCTAGAGAGCTGAGGTAAGTCCGTGATGGCTACTTTGTAGGGCATGTATGGTTAAGCCCAGTGTTTTGGCTTGTTACAGATGAAACGATCATGAGTGTCTATCTTGTTCACTTTTTCTGCAGCTTTAACATCATCTTTAATGCACTTGTGCAAACAGATAATGTACAATTACAATTTAAAAGGATGCAGACAGGACCTGACCAATTAAAATCACATTTAAGGAGGGGATGAAATCTTACAGCGTTTTCAGTTTTTTGAAACAAAAGAGACTGGAAGAAAAAAGGAGGGCAGCCACAAGATTGGTGGCATGAAAGAACATCATGGCAAAAGTAATTTGCCACTTCAGCACCACCAGGTGAACATAAACGTATCACAGGCAGATGTGGGAGTGGGTTTCACTAGGCTAAGAACAGTTTATATTTGGCCATCCACTTCAAGAGTTCTCTCTCATCCACAGCTTCCATCCATTTGACATTTTATTACAGTTTGTTTTTGTTCTGCACACTTTAGAGACTATTATACAATATTATAACAGTTTATGGTGTGATTGTCTTCTTTTGTGTGGTATAGTGTTTACTGTTTATAAATGAATTACATTGCAAAGCAGGAGAGATTTGTAAATAGGTATTTGCTATTTGTTATTAATATACTGTATTTATATTTTTATCTACCATCAGATAATGTGTGGTCAGTGCTATTGTGTAGTGGTATGTAGAGAAGTACTGTTGGTTGTCTGTTCTTTGGTTATTTTTGCTGCCACTCTAGGGTGGTACTGTAGTGTATAATTATTTGCCAGGGCACATTTCACAATACCATCATGTACTATTTGCCCCTTCCTGTCACTTAAAATAATAAAAAAAAAAAATTTAGTGGCCCACCTTGATGTTTCATTTTTTCATTTGGTAGTTAAAGTCTGACCAAAAAATAAAATCTGACCAGCATGATTGACAAGTAGCTTTTTTTTAAATGTAAAATAACTTTAAGGAAACATGGCACTGAGGCATCAAAAGAAAGAAGTGTGATGGAGTTAAGACCATGACCAAAGTTTGAAAACAATTATACAGAAAAGTAACCATGTTAAGTATTTAAAATCTTTGTGGTGTTTATTTATAATTAATGGTACTGTAAAATATTAAAACTAGCAGAACCAATTGACTAAAGGTCCAAAATCAAATAATCTCATGGACAGCCCATGATTACACCTACTTCATGATAATGGTAACCACCAAAGAAACTAGAAATTACTCTTTGACCTTCTATTTGTATGTCCCTGTGGTAACCTAACAATACATTTAATTCCCTTGCACACTTTTCAGGATTAATGTGGTTTCAGAAAATGAAATGAGAATTAAAACAGAATGCAATAAACAAGTGGCTAGAATAAAAGAATGTAATTATCACATAGTTACAACTATTTACCATTTTCCTTTCAGATATTAATAATAATAATGCTTTGCATTTTTATAGCGGTTTTCTCACTACTCAAGGCGCTCAGCAATTGCAGGTTAATGGCCTTGCTCAAGGGCCCAACAGAGCAGAGTTCCTATTGGCATTTATGGGATTCGAACAAGCAACCTTCTAATTACCAGTGCAGATCCCTAGCCTCAGAGCCACCACTCCACCTTATTCAAGAATAAAGTGTGAAGTGAAGGTTAATTAGCTGGTTGGAAAAAGACCACATAGTACAGTATGTTGCTCATGGAAATCTATTCCCTACTTTGTTAAGAAAATATGTTGTTTATGTGAAAAGAACTAATTTATTTACTTACTCTCCAGTGTTTTCATCCAGTTCTTTATCTCCAGTTTTGTCTGTCCAGAGAAGTGCAGCATTTATGGCAAGATCATAGTGGGCCTAAAAATACCAAGATTCAGTGGAGTCAGTTAATAAAATGAAACACAATGATTTTATGAATTTGATTTGCTATGACACCTAAAAGAGATCATCTGCCTGCTACAGTTTTAGGGTGCCCTCATCCTCAACTGAGACAAAGAAAGAAAGTTAACAGATGAGAGAAAAAGACATAAGTGTGGTAGTTCAAAGAAGACTTCAGAATGAAAAGAGCAGAAGAGGTGTAAATTGGATTGTTAAGGTTTGCCTTGCTAAACAAAAGGCTGTGGGAGGGCTACTCACAATTTTAGCACTCCAGTATTTAAAAATGTTGGCTGCCATAGTCAAGTTAACTCTATGCCCCTCTTTCTTTTGTTGCTATAATATAAAAACTGTAATGAGTCATTAACTTGTGTGGATCACCAAGGCGGGCACTACCACCCCAACCCGACACAGACAGACGGAGGAAGCACAAGTGCAAGCACACGCTTTTCTTTTTTCTTTTGTGGTAAATGTCTTCCCCATCCCCACAAGTATAACACAGTCCCCACACACAACACAATTTGTTTCCCTCTTTTCTCTTTTTTTCTCCTCCACTCCTCCATGCAAGCTTCCTCCACCACCTCCCGACTCTGGCTCCCAGAGTAGTATATGCTGGCTCCTTTTATAAGGCACCCGGAAATGCTCCAGGTGCTCGTTGTTGCATTTCCAGGAGCACTTCCGGGTGAAGCGGAAGAGCTGCACTCCAGGGCTCAGTAGTAGCTGCAGCACCCCGTGGTGGTGCCCACGGATCCCAACAGGGCTGTATCCAACTCCAATTCCCATGGAGCCCTGCGGGAGTGTGAGGCACCACTGTGACCCATCGGGTCTTCAATCTAGCACTCCGGGGGAGGTACTGGTCTGGATATGCTCCCTCCCCCTGTTCTTCCAGCGTGGCGGCGTTACAGCTGGGCAAGGGCCCTGGCCACATGCCACACCTGATAAGATGTAATTGGTCATTTGCCTAATTTAAAAACAAGTGGTACATTGTTTTTATTACTAGATTTAAGTAGTAGCAAAAGAAAATGCATATAAATTGGATTTATTCATCCATTTATCCATTTTCCTAACCCCCTTATCCAGGGCAGGGGCGCAGGGCAGCTGGAGCCTCTCTCAGCAATCATAGTGAACAAGGCAGTAAGAACACCTGGACAGGGTGAACACACACACACACACGGGCTAATTTAGTAATGTCAAATCATCTAACTTTCATGTCTTTGGATTGTATAAGGAAACCGGACCACCCAGGTTGGGTGGGGTGGGGTTAACCATGTGGAACCAGGGAGAACATGCAAACTCCACGCAGGGAGTACCCAGGATGCAAAATCCAATCTCCTTATTGCAAGGCAGCAGCAGTGCCACTGGACCACAGTGACATAAATTGGGTTTATGTGCTGTATATTTTCATTAATTTAGCTGGTGCTTTGATACAGAGAGACTTCTGAAAACAAATTGGAAATAAAAGACCATAATACATTTGTTATTATACTGCATTTCTACAAGTGGAGCACTGCTATGTTAAGTGACTTGCTCAGGGTCATAGAATAAGTCAGTCTTGGTTATTGAACCAGTTTCAGTTTTAAATTGGAGGTCACAGTGTATATAGACACTTTAAAGATATACTTCTAGGTATAAGAAATATAATACTTAATAGTAACAATAGATACAACAGATTGTAATCACACTTGTAATACTCTTTCATTATCATTTCAGGTATTTTTCATCTCAAATTTTTTATCAGCTTCTGTGACTGCCAAATGTGCAAGTCTCCAGGATCCTGGATTCTGAACTGTGACGTTTTCAATGATGTCCACCATTGTACTAAAGATTTTGAGCTCTGCTTGTCTAATGTTTTGCACCTACTGTACATACCTGGCTGTAAATGGAAAACCATAAGCTTAATAGGAGTATTTTATGAATCAATCTAAGTTTAAGACATCCTAAAAATAAGTTACTCTTTACAGAGGACTTGCGGAAAGATTTTAAAATGAAGCATAGTTTCAGCAAAAGAGAGTTCAAAGATCTGAGAATGAAACTCTGATAGCTAAATATGTATAAATTGAGTTTTATTTTTTATCTACCATCTTGAAACGTCAACTGCCTCATGACATAATGCCAAATATAATTCATATAAAGCCAATGCTAATTATATTTCTAAGAGTAAATGTTTCCTTATGGCTGATATTTGTCATTTTAGTCAAGAAGGTGAATTTATATTGTGTCTGTTCTTGCACCATATAGAGTACACAGAACGAGCTGTACACAAACTGCAGTGTTTGTTGGTCTTGTGCAAGATTTATATTTCATACACTTAACAGATGTTACTACCTATCATAAAGTAATGTTATCAAAATGTGTTTGCACTGAGAAATATGCAACATAAAGGTGCACTGTGTACAAATGTTGAATTTCAGGGAGCAGGATGGAAACCAGTGGAAGAGGTAAGCTTACATTTATGCAAGACATCGATCCAATACTGATAATACTTTTCGTGAATAGGTGGCTCTATTTTGAGAGAAGGCACTTAGGCAAATTTCTTTTAAAATATAAGAATTTTTGAAATGCCATTCAGTCCATCAAGCCGGTTTGGTGTGATAATACTGTTTATCAATTGTTGCAACATTGCACTCACGTTTATTTAAAAGCTTTCAAGAACCATGCTTTAGCTACTTCTCTATGGCTCAGTAGTCTATTTCATATTCCAATGGACCTTTGTGCAAAGAAATGCTTTCTGATTTCTGTCTCAAATAGTCTTTTCCTAAATTTCTGCTTGTACATGACTCAGCATTTACTGAAATAATTAGTTCTGATCAACTTAATGATTCAATGTTTCTTAAATATTTTGAAGTCCAGGATTAGGTCCCCACAGAGTCTTGTCTTTTTAAAGACTTAAATTTCAGTTCTCTCTTCCTGTCAGAGAAGAACGTGCCCTTTAGTACAAGAATTGATTGGGGTTTCCTTCTGTGCACTCCTTTAAGTTACATATTTTCTTTTGTAGAATGGTGACAGAGTCATAGCACTTTGCATTTTTTCTCATTTATATTAAACAAGATTTTCCAAGTATTTGCCTGGTTCTCAAGATTGTCCATATTATTTTTAATCGTTTAGGCTTCACCTCCAGAACAAAATATAAAGTTTGGTAAACAACCTTATTTCTGAATTTGACTCCAGGGTTAGAATGTAAAATAGCAGCATAGCAAAAGCACATTTTGTTGAGAGCTGATAGGACCAAACCAAGCCATTGATGTCAAAAAGAGTCAGATAGAACACTTAAACAGTCAAATTCCTACTGTATCAAGTTCTTCCATTTTGAAAACGAGTTTTCGTTGTACATTTAACTCACAAAATACTTCCATATAGAATAACAGATACATGATATATATGTATCTGTCCATTATAGAACAAAGCTGGCACTGTCCTGTTTGCTAAACTTTCAATGGCACAGAATGACCTTTTACTTAAAGAACAGACTCAAGTGAGATGCAAAATACTGGATGACAGTTGCAGCCTTTCCCCAAAGTATTCTACAACCCCAATTCCAATGAAGTTGGGACGTTGTGTAAAACATAAATAAAACAGAATACAATGATTTGCAAATCCTTTTCAACCTATATTCAATTGAATACACTACGAAGAAAAGATATCGAATGTTCAAACTGATAAACTTTATTGTTGTTTTGCAAATCTTCACTCATTTTGAATTTGATGCCTGCAACACGTTCCAAAAAAGCTGGAACAGGGGCAGTAAAAGACTGGGAAAGTTGAGGAATGTTCAAAAAACACCTGTTTTGAACATTCCACAGGTGAACAGGTTAATTGGAAACCGGTGTTTGTCATGATTGGGTTTAAAGGGAGCATCCCCAAAAGGCTCAGTTGTTCAAAAGCAAGGATAGGGCGAGGTTCACCACTTTGTGAACAACTGCGTGGGCAAATAGTCTAGCAGTTTAAGAACAACGTTTCTCAATGTACAATTGCAAGGAATCTAGGGATTTCATCATCTACTGTCCATAATATCATCAAAAGATTCAGAGAATCTGGAGAAATCTCTGCACGTAAGCGGCAAGGCCGAATACCAACATTGGATGCCCGTGACCTTCGATCCCTCAGGCGGCACTGCATTAAAAACCGATATCATTCTGTAAAGGATATTACCACGTGGGCTCAGGAATACTTCAGAAAACCATTGTCAGTTAACACAGTTCGTTGCTACATCTACAAGTGCAAGTTAAAACTTATATCAACAACACCCAGAAACGCCGCTGGCTTCTCTGGGCCCGAGGTCATCTGAGATGGACTGACGCAAAGTGGAAAAGTGTGCTGTGGTCTGACAAGTCCACATTTCAAATTGTTTTTGGAAATCATGGACGTCGTGTCCTCCGGGCCAAAGAGGAAAAGGACCATCCGGATTGTTATCAGCGCAATGTTCAAAAGCCAGCATCTGTGATGGTATGGGGGTGTGTTAGTGCCCATGGCATGGGTAACTTGCATATCTGTGAAGGCACTATTAATGCTGAAAGGTACATGCAGGTTTTGGAGCAACATATGCTGCCATCCAAGCGACGTCTTTTTCAGGGACGTCCCTGCTTATTTCAGCAGGACAATGCAAAGCCACATTCTGCATGTGTTACAACAGTGTGGCTTCGTAGTAAAAGAGTGCGGGTACTAGACTGGCCTGCCTGCACTCCAGATCTGTCTCCCATTGAAAATGTGTGGCACATTATGAAGCGCAAAATACGACAAAGGAGACCCCGGACTGTTGAGCAACTGAAGTTGTACATCAAGCAAGAATGGGAAAGAATTCCACCTACACAGCTTCAACAATTAGTGTCCTCAGTTCCCAAATGCTTATTGAGTGTTGTTAAAAGAAAAGGTGATATAATACAGTGGTAAACATGCCCCTGTCCCAGCTGTTTTGGAACGTATTGCAGGCATCAAATTCAAAATGAGTGAAGATTTGCAAAACAACAATAAAATTTATCAGTTTGAACATTCGATATCTTGTCTTTGTAGTGTATTCAATTGAATATAGGTTGAAAAGGATTTGCAAATCATTGTATTCTGTTTTTATTTATGTTTTACACAACGTCCCAACTTCATTGGAATTGGGGTTGTACATGGACACTTATGTTAATTATTAATCTGAACTAAGATGGTTCTACAACTCTAGAATTTTCCAACATCTGTTTCGCTAGCTATCTGAATTCCATTTGATAACCAGTGGTATTAATCAGAGATGAGTTGGCATTTTTGCAGGTTTTACCAGACCAAGAGTTTTCTGGAAGGACATTCATCTTAAACTTCTTACCTCAAGCTGAACGCTTTCTCACACTGATCGATACCTATCAGCTGGAAATAACCTAGGCCTAAAGGTGGAGTCTGATCTAATCAGCTGAATTATAGCTTCCTTGAAAAGGCTATTACTACTTCTTTAACTGGATCCTGAATATTCTCTGCTCTCAGTATTTGTAAATACTGTGTTCTCAAAGGTTTTATGACTATTAACCTCATTAACTCTATCGGCTCTTCCAAGCCCATTTTACTGGAAGAGGAGGCCAAACTTCAAGCAGATGCATTTATTAGACAGGCTCTTAGAAGACGGTCATCACATTGGAAGGTTTTCCTTAAAGAGTTTTATATTTTCCTATAAAGATGCAGAGACTGGGCAAGAAGCTTCTCTTCCAGACAGACAGCCAAAGACTTGCTCTCTCATGTTTAATTATTATTTTGAAAGAAGCTCAATTATAATTATATCAAGTATATAAACTTTTAAAAATTTTTGACAAAAAAACAGTACCTTAATCCCAGGGCATAACACAAAACCCTCTTCTTAGCCACCTGCATGTTTCACCATGAAATGGTTGACAGATGTTACATCAAAAGATTCAAAGAGGAAACACTAAATGAAAACGCTTATAAAGTGAAGGAACTGCAGAAAAAAACTTTAAATAAGCCAAGCATGGCCTCTTCTGTCTTGTGACTTTAAGTCAGTAGATAAAATTGCTTGCCATATTTATATATTTTTTATGTTTATGAGTAAATGTTTGTCATTATAATGTTTCCTATATGAGTGCTGTTCAGTTACCTTGATACAAGTCTAAAAATCAGGAATCTCTTTCCCAAGAAAACATTAAGGATAATACTGCAGCAGGACGGTCTTACAGAAATGTCTAATTGGAGTCATTTTTGACATTGCCAAAAGCAAAACTGATAATTCATTCATTCACTGATCAACATGAAATATTTTTCTATAAAAAACTAACACACTCAAAGATATCTTGAGTTAATGAAGGATGATTGGGACATTATTTAAATTTTTTCTCTTCAGAATCTTTCTGTTGATCCATTAAAATGTCATCATTAATAAGGAGCAGTGTCTTGTTCAATTTAATAATTTTTAGCAACAAAGAGTCAAAAAAATTAATCTGTGTTCATTTCCTGACCACACATTTTGTTTACAGTAATATGTACAGTAAAGGAACGTGTGGACAAATGGGTGTCCTGGCCTGGTTGGTTAATGATGTCTTTCCTAGTTCGGAGGCCATTGGACTGGAAGGAAAAAGGGAGACTGGCTGAAAAAGCCAATATATTCCTCCAGTACACTGGATGGCAGCATCCATCTGGTATGAGTCTTGTATGGACACCTGCAGGGCTGCATGGGAGATGTACATAGGGTAGGCAGCCCTGCTGGCATCCATGGGTGCCGCCAGAAGGAGCCATTCCACTGTCAGGGAGAGATTCAGGTTAAAAAGGAGCTCTTCACCTCTCTCAGGGGAGCCAGAGTCAGGAGAGGAGTCAGGAAAAGCACACTGGAGTAGTTATATGCGGGGACTTTATGTCAAAATGATTTATTACCTTAAGCCCAGCCCCTTTTGGTTGTCATTAAGCCCCGCACCTTTTTGATGGATGTGTGACCCTTCCTTGAACCCTCCCCAGGGACCCGTCAAGGGGGGTTTTGATGGATGTGTGACCCTTCCTTAACCCGCCCCCACCCCCTGTTTACCACCCATGAAACTGTCAAGGGGCTTTTGATGGATGTGTGCCCCTTCCTTGAACCCGCCTCCACCCCCTGTTTACCCCCCCATGAAACTGTCAAGAGAGATTTGATGGATGTGTGCCCCTTCCTTCACCCCGACCCCCCTCTCCCAAGGACAAGTCTAGGCATGTCAGGGCCGTCGACATGTGCCCAGGTATGAAGGACCTGCCTCTGCCTCGGCTCCCGGTCACGCAGGCCCTGATGACTGGCCCCTTCCACTTCCTTGCCCACTTCTCCCGAGAACAGGCCCAGAGCATGTTCCAGCCGGAGCTGTCTACCTTATAGCCTTTTCTGCCTCTACTGTTTTGGGTAAGAACTCCTGTATTTAAAATATCTATTACTTTAAATATCTATCTAAACTTTGGTTTAGCACTTGTAAACCGTTTTTTATTTTATCTAAGTCAAGCAGAGAAAGACCCCAGACAGTCTCTGCGCTGTCCATGCTGTTAGCAGGCATGAGAGCGGAGCAGGCAGCCTCTGTGTGATGCCCCAGGAGGGCCGAAGCTCCAAGCGTACACGCAGGGTTGCGTGTGTAGTTCGAAATATGAGCAGCGGCTCTCTCTGTCTACACAGCAGAGTACCTGGGTCTCTAAAAAGCTGACAGTCTCTGAGCCCCTGCGAGCAGGCACGTGTCAATAGCTGGAACCCCCCCTCCTGCTGCATTTTGCACACGCATCCTTATCAGTATCTGGGCATAGCTGCAAACACTATGAGCCCGGAGCTCCGCTAGATACCGCCCCCTAACCCCTCCCTGCTGTGTTCTGCGCGCGCACTCGAGTACGTACTGTTTAGGGACTGAGTTCTGCGCAGGTGCGAACTGTCCAGGGCCTATAGCTGAAAGATATCGGGCGTCCCGCTGGGGGAAACCCTTGTGAGTTCGCTTGCAATCTCACACCCCATCCCCCTTGATGGCTGAACGGCCAGACCTTCTGTACATGATATGTAAAGGTTGTACACAGTTAAAGGATTTTAAAAATCATACGCAGTTAAATAATAGGCAACAGGGACCTTTTATAGCCGTTTGAGACGTATAAAAAAAAATCAAGCGTTGGATGTATAATTTATATAAAACAATCCCTTTTCCATCCCATTTTAAATATAGTTCGATATAAGCCCATGATATGTAAAGGATTTTAAAAATCATACACAAATAATAGGCAACAGGGCCCTTTTAAAGAATATTTGAAACGTCTAAAAAAATCAAGCCTCAGCTGTATATTTTATATAATAAAGTATATCTTTAAAAAGCCCTATTCCATCCAAGTTAGATCGCCTTAAACAGATCGGACCTCTGGGGATAGAGAAATGCGTTTTAAAGCACTCTTTGGTAAAGCCTTTGGGAGCAATTCACACCTCACAGGGCATCTGTTGAGGCCCCAGTGGCCAGGCCAGATCTTTAAACCCAGGTCAGATCATTCGGGGGTCAGTGTGAAAAAACTGCCTTACCTTGTGGCATGCAAAGGTGACTTTTTAAAAAATACAGGACTTTTCGGTGTCCGGCTTTGCTCTCAAATCCCTCAGCTATTAGCAAAGTCATGGGTGGCACAGCAGAAGGGTTTCTGAACCATTTCTTAGTGAATTTATTTTGATCTATTTGCATATCAGCTCCCTGTTTCCTGATTATCACATAGTGTGAGAAAAGGACATTCTGAGAAGCAGTTTCAGAGAGCCATCTCCACTCCAACTATTTTAGACCGATTTCTCAACTACCAACTTGCTGTCTGTAAGATCCCTTCCTCCGACCCCAACCTGTTCGTGAGTGCCCAGAACGTAACGTCTGTTCATGGATTGTACTTCACTTTTCAAGGTAATGCATGAGATAACTAGTTTGAAATACAGTAAGCCTTGTAAAAATCACACAGACGTATGCCGCAGTTCCCTTTTAAATCACGTTTGAGACGTATAAAAAAATCTGACCTGGGTGATTGCTGGATGATACCAAGAATGATACCAAGGATGTATATATAGAGGCAGGGTTTAAAAATGCAGGCAGGCTGTGAATTAGCTGTGGCATAGTTAAGAGCTCAGTATTCTGAAATACGTGCATTTGTGAAATGCGTACTCTTTCGAATCGGAATCCCGCTGTAACCGGTTGTTTTCTGTACGGATCCACCTGTTTTTAAAAGTCTGAGGTAACGAAACATTTTTACTTTATAAACTCTCATTTGGATAGCCAGTTGGAGACAGCCTCCAAGGATGAACAGCGACCAGGAGCTTAATGTAACTGTGTTTTCATTCCTCTAAATGAAATGTAATTATTTTAATACAGCCTAGTAGCCCCAAAGTCCGGATGATTTTTAGACGTATCAAGTGTATTGTTGAATAATGGGGTAAATGAATAGTATAAGATGTACCTGTATGTATGAGATTATATCTTAATACACAGGGAAGCTGAGACCTGGCTGTCTGTTTTTATTTACATCTTTAAAAAGTTTGTATGTATACATTTTTCTGTGGTACCTGTTTCTTTATCCGCTTTTTTCACAAAGGTCAGGTATCTTTGTAAGACGGTCGTATAAAGTTTTACTTTTGCATCGGAGCTCAAGTCACCGCATTCAAGTATGAATTTCATTTGTTTATTCAGTTCCATTTCCATAGCGTTTAAAAGGTTGCTGGAAGCCGGAGCTTTCCGCCGCATTGTAGCCTTTTGTTTTCGAGGTACTAGGCACATCCTGCACGTGTATTCATATTTATCCTCTTGAACCTATTAAACTAGTAATGAAAGGAATGGCCATGCTTATGATGATTTTGAATTTTTTGCTTAGCTCATTTCTATAACATAGGAGCCTTTTGACAAAGGAAAACTCTGTAAATACACTTGTGCATTTAAACGGAGATTTATAAGAAAGCAGGTTTCTACCTTATCCCAGTTTTGTACGTGCATTTAAAAGCACTCACTGTTACACTAGCACAAAATTGATATTTTCTGTCTACTCAAAAAACTAAAATTATTTCTATTAACACAGGTGATAATTAGAAAACATTTTACTATTTTTAATTAAAAAGTTAAAAACAGAAAAGCCCAATTATGATTTTTGTTTTGTCATGGGAGGGTCCTAGGGTGACACTTTTCCCCTTTATACTCTTTCTTACATAGACATTAACACATATTCTTACCAAAATAGTTCATCACTTCCCAATTCCTATAACTTTAGGTAATTAGACAGAGCTCCATAACAGGCAAGAGAAAAAGAAAAGTATTATAGGTCAAATACACAGTGCCATAAAACAAAAGAAAAATAAAGTGTGAACACCACACAACCTGGTATTGCTAGATGTTTCGTTTTTTCCAGGTGACCCTTTTTTTTTTTTTTTGCGTTGTGTGAGATATCAGCCATAAGTCAAAATCTTTCCTTTATTCTTTTTTGATCAGCTTTTATACTGATTTTATAAAGCTAATCTAGGTATGATTTGGTCATCTTGTCTCCAAGACAACTTTACCTTTATTACATTTAAATGTCTTGTCTCTGAAAATTCATAGCTCATACGCTTCTGCTCTTAGAGCCAGGAGGCTATAGTGCGGTGTGCTTGTTTAACTAGAGGCAAGGGTTGTAAGAAGCGCTCTTCTGCACATCCGATGTTCATTGAACTAAAATCATGTTTTTAAAATCAGCAGCTTTAGCTCATGCTAGTGACCTCATAAATGGGAGCCAGCAGCTCAGCATGTTTGTATAGCTCACAAAATAGCAGAGCTAATTACTCTTTTTGCTTAAACTAATTATCAAATATTCAGGTAATTCTTAATTAAACACTAAAGCATTAGTGAACAAAATACATTTTCAGTAGCCAAGTAAAATGACCAGTTGCTTTAACATGAAAATAAAACATCTTTATCAAATAAAGCATCTAAAAACATCTTTGTAAAGGTCCAATTTTAAAACATTTTAAGAAAAATCCTTGTTTCCAAAAGAGTTCTGTCCATTTTTTCCAACAGTTTTTTTGACTGATCTTTGAAATCATCAGTGCCTTTCTGATCACATCCACCCCAAACATAGCATATAACTTAATTTCTGTACTGTACTCACTTTAAATGATAATAGCCAGTATAAGGTTCCTAAAGGAACTGGAGATATCTGATATCTTCTATCATATATCTTTTTTTTTTGCAAGCCCAAGTAATTCAGATTCTGCTCACAACACAAATGTACGGTTATTTTTTTCTCAAATGGCCAAATCTTTGTCATGCTAATCATGAAAAAAAAAATAACAAAAGTCAGATTTTATTCTCATTACAGTTTATTTGCATATTTTATTATACATACTTAACTTTTATCTCTATATTTATTTTTGTAGTATCAGAATGTAGTTTAAGTTAATTTGTTTTGGGTTCAATAGATGTGTTTTTCATATTTTCGATTCTTGTTTCCTTTTTTTCACATCTTTGCGCCCCCTAGGTGGGGCCCGCCCCACAGTTTGAGAATCACTGTTGTAGGGGGGTTATTTGTAAAACACTCTGTGGCACTTCAAGCTAAATTAGATTCCCTCGGTTATTCAGCTGTCCATCGGTGTTACATTTTTGTTATAAATTGTATTTAGTCTCTCTTTATTTACTAAACATTTTATACGATGATTAGAAAACAGTTATCTTGTTCAGGCTTTAATTTAAATCAGCATTTTCATCAACAGGTTATAACCACTTTGGTACGCAGGGTGCTTTGTATAATACAAAGTTTTAGAAATTCTGTTAACGCTTGGTAAGAGCCTTCCATTTTACATCAGTTATGAGCCCCTGAAAAATAAGAATGATTATAGTATGTTATAGGAGCCTATACACTATAGGGCTGATGATTAGGCTTATTTTGGACACGTTAGGCAATTCAGGAAGGAAAATGTTTTAGTGAATATTTACATAATATCTATTATATGTGTTAACACAAGGATTAAAATTTTACTAAAACTGTGAGGTTTTATTCTTTCTTTATGTAGTCCAGGTTACATAGGACAGTTATCCTTGAAAACTGCTTTTCCCCTCTGTTTGTGAAAAAGCACCCTTTGTTTTAGTAGCATTCAGGGTGAAGGGGATGTAAGTTTGAACTGGGATTCCAAGAGTCAACAAGTGTCTGCAATCTTCTTGAATATGAGTCAAAGGACCAGGGTTTGTGCAATGATCACGGTCAGGGGCAGAGTTAAGCTAGACATTATTATTCCAAAATGAAACATTGACTCGCCCATATCACAAATATAAGATAGTAAAAACTAAAATTTACAAATACTAAGTCACAGAGGAGATTAAAAAACATATTAAGACCGGATCAACAAGGGATTAGATTACCCCAAGCTCACAACACACTACAACAGAACCTACGTGTTCTGCGGTATATTATCAGTTAAACTGTCATCTGTTTAGGCAGTTCCACGGGGTTGCAAAGAGTTGGGGAAAACATTATTTCACATCTGCTAGTATGGTGCTAATTAACATTAGCCTGTTATTGTTAGAATCTTTAGCACTAAAAGTGAGGTGTGTGTTCCTCCTGATTCAGGAAGAACATTAAATATTGGAGTTTAGAATATTAACTAGACTGGTAGTCAATTTAAGTCAAGTTAATTATGCAGTAAATAATCACATGAAAAAGTGGAGTTATAAAGGAGTTATTACAATTTGAAAACTGCCGTGATATATAAAAAAACATTGATAGATGACAAAACCAGCATGAAAAGAAACCTTTTGAAATAAATAATAAGCTTTTTTGACATGTGCAGTCTGGAATAGTCTGAATATGTCTTAGAGAGTTAATTTTTAAATAAAACATATTAAAAATATTAAAACTGAATAAAGCACAGAAGTAGCCTTTAATGATATCCATTAGTGTTAAGTATTATCAAGCACTGGGTTCTGTTTATAAGATTTATTTAATTTAGTTATAAGCAAAATGATTGGCTGGCTGCATCTTGCTTTGAAATTAACCATAGTTTGATACAGCTTTAAGAATTAGAATGCAAGACGAACCTATATACTTAATAACAAATGTTGCTGTTTCAATAGGGATATTTTGGATCTCTGTTTTATTTTAACCTTTTGACAAGAAACCCCTGGACAGGGTCATATACCACATATATTGAAAATGAACAGTGCCGACATGCTAACTAAATAGATATAATCTAAGATATTTTAGAATATGGACCTCTGCGCTAACCCCATGATTCTGACAAACTAAAGGGTCTCCACTTAATTGTCAAACTTTCCACGGGGCTGTGGATCTTGTAATGGAGAGTGTAAAAGATTCTATAATCTTTACTCTGTAAAGGTCAATATGATGGAGATGTAGCGCCTGTGTCCATAGTGTTAACCAATCATAGGACATGATGTTCAAAATTCACCTAGGGTTTTTCCGAAGAGATGGGACAAGTGCGGCGTGTGTTCTGTATTCTCTTTTCTGTATTAACTATTCACAATGACCATACTCCCGAGACCTTAGGCCTTTTTATGTAGAAGTACATTTCACAGACCTGAATAAGAGACACCCCTCAAAATGCTCTTGACACAAAGGAGGACCAATCAGGCGGGTGGGAATCTCTTTTCAAAGAGTCTTTGCTCCCCCAAGGACCACCGCATTCTCAGAGTTATAATATGCTTTTTCCAAGACCTGCTCCATCCTCGACGGTGAAAGAAATTAGGGTTAGGGTTTAAAAATCAAATGGTACTTTATTGGTCATTTTCAAAAACAATATAAAAATTCAGAGAGGTTTTACCAACCACTTCAAAACATAATATTACAACTCAACAGCCTGTTTAAAAGCCGACAAAAGCATATGATATCACCGATACATTCACTTCAGACACTTCATCTGATTTTCTATGTCTTATACCCCGTAAAACCTAAAGGTCCATCAGACCTATCCGGTCCAGAAAAATGGCTTTTGGAGAAAGCCTCAGCTATTTCAAGTATTTTTGAGTAAAAGTCATTGTCTGTGTCATGAAAGTCTTGTACTATAGCCTCCTTAATAGAATATTCATTTTTTTCCGATCGTCGACAGGATTTTGTACAAAGGCGTGAATCTGGTGAAAAGGCAGAAAGATGTTGAAGCAACCCAGAGTCTTGATGACAAGGCTCCTGAGCCACGGTTTGCGGAAAACAGACAGCAGATGCTGCTGAGCCGGTCCGTCTCAAACAGACACGTAGGCTGTGCCTGGCTGGGTTGGTCTATTTAACATCCCTGACCAGTACTTTTAGGTACCGATCCACTATTATATCCGGCAGAGCCGCCATCCAACTCTTCCCCAGCTTCAGAGCCTTTTGAAATGTTTTGCCCAGGTTCCGCCAGTTTGTTCAAGGACCATGCCACATAATCCGCATCCTTGGATGATATTTTCCAAGCGGCCGGAGCCTCTAACAGGTCTTACACGACCTCTTCTTGTTGCCTGGCTTGAATGGCTATCTCCTCAACCCTTGCTAGACTCCCCAGAACATCATTAGCAGGTACAAAAATGTCAGGTACTGCGCGGTTCTCCAGGAAACTATCTGACCAATACATATCACCAGGGGCAGGTAACGGAGGCTCAGGCTCCTAGATCTGGTCAGTTGAAGGCATAAGAAGGTACGGCCAAGAAGGCTGGTCCTCGGAGTCGGGCATGATAGCCTCACGTCAAAACAGGCCATCGTAGGGGACCGTCTGGTCCGTAGACCGTCATGCCTGATCATAGCCGGTAGGTGCTGATTGTTAACCGTTCAAAACACGTCATTGAAAAAAGTTTTTTATAGCCTGGCAAATCATGGCCGCTTGGGGAGGCAAAGACTCTTTGAAAAGAGACTCCCACCCGCCTGATTGGTCCTCCTTTGTGTTAAGAGCATTTTGAGGGGTGTCTCTTATTCAGGTCTGTGAAATGTACTTCTACATAAAAAGGCCTAAGGTCTCGGGAGTATGGTCATTGTGAATAGTTAATACAGAAAAGAGAATACAGAACACACGCCGCACTTGTCCCATCTCTTCGGAAAAACCCTAGGTGAATTTTGAACATCATGTCCTATGATTGGTTAACACTGCGGACACAGGCGCTACATCTCCATCATATTGACCTTTACAGAGTAAAGATTATAGAATCTTTTACACTCTCCATTACAAGATCCACAGCCCTGTGGAAAGTTTGACAATTAAGTGGAGACCCTTTAGTTTGTCAGAATCATGGGGTTAGCGCAGAGGTCCATATTCTAAAATATCTTAGATTATATCTATTTAGTTAGCATGTCAGCACTGTTCATTTTCAATATATGTGGTATATGACCCTGTCCAGGGGTTTCTTGTCAAAAGGTTAAAATAAAACAGAGATCCAAAATATCCCTATTGAAACAGCAACATTTGTTATTAAGTATATAGGTTCGTCTTGCATTCTAATTCTTAAAGCTGTATCAAACTATGGTTAATTTCAAAGCAAGATGCAGCCAGCCAATCATTTTGCTTATAACTAAATTAAATAAATCTTATAAACAGAACCCAGTGCTTGATAATACTTAACACTAATGGATATCATTAAAGGCTACTTCTGTGCTTTATTCAGTTTTAATATTTTTAATATGTTTTATTTAAAAATTAACTCTCTAAGACATATTCAGACTATTCCAGACTGCACATGTCAAAAAAGCTTATTATTTATTTCAAAAGGTTTCTTTTCATGCTGGTTTTGTCATCTATCAATGTTTTTTTATATATCACGGCAGTTTTCCAAATTGTAATAAGTCCTTTATAACTCCACTTTTTCATGTGATTATTTACTTAATAATTAACTTTTATTTATTTAATTATTTTGGCACAAATGTCCTTACCATCAAGAATACAAGTCTAGTTAATATTCTAAACTCCAATATTTAATGTTCTTCCTGAATCAGGAGGAACACACACCTCACTTTTAGTGCTAAAGATTCTAACAATAACAGGCTAATGTTAATTAGCACCATACTAGCAGATGTGAAATAATGTTTTCCCCAACTCTTTGCAACCCCGTGGAACTGCCTAAACAGATGACAGTTTAACTGATAATATA
Organism: Erpetoichthys calabaricus; assembly: GCF_900747795.2. Taxonomy (NCBI): domain Eukaryota; kingdom Metazoa; phylum Chordata; class Cladistia; order Polypteriformes; family Polypteridae; genus Erpetoichthys; species Erpetoichthys calabaricus. The sequence continues at coordinate 135,806,266 of NC_041401.2, read as the reverse complement.
CCGCAGAACACATAGGTTCTGTTGTAGTGTGCTGTGAGCTTGGGGTAATCTAATCCCTTGTTGATCCGGTCTTAATATGTTTTTTAATCTCCTCTGTGACTTAGTATTTGTAAATTTTAGTTTTTACTATCTTATATTTGTGATATGGGCAAGTCAGTGTTTCATTTTGGAATAATAATGTCTAGCTTAACTCTGCCCCTGACCGTGATCATTGCACAAACCCTGGTCCTTTGACTCGTATTCAAGAAGATTGCAGACACTTGTTGACTCTTGGAATCCCAGTTCAAACTTACATCCCCTTCACCCTGAATGCTACTAAAACAAAGGGTGCTTTTTCACAAACAGAGGGGAAAAGCAGTTTTCAAGGATAACTGTCCCATGTAACCTGGACTACCTAAAAGAAAGAATAAAACCTCACAGTTTTAGTAAAATTTTAATCCTTGTGTTAACACATATAATAGATATTATGTAAATATTCACTAAAACATTTTCCTTCCTGAATTGCCTAACGTGTCCAAAATAAGCCTAATCATCAGCCCTGTAATGTATAGGCTCCTATAACATACTATAACCATTCTTATTTTTCAGGGGCTCATAACTGATGTAAAATGGAAGGCTCTTACCAAGCGTTAGCAGAATTTCTAAAACTTTGTATTATACAAAGCACCCTGCGTACCAAAGTGGTTATAACCTGTTGATGAAAATGCTGATTTAAATTAAAGCCTGAACAAGATAACTGTTTTCTAATCATCGTATAAAATGTTTAGTAAATAAAGAGAGACTAAATACAATTTATAACAAAAATGTAACACCGATGGACAGCTGAATAACCGAGGGAATCTAATTTAGCTTGAAGTGCCACAGAGTGTTTTACAAATAACCCCCCTACAACAGTGATTCTCAAACTGTGGGGCGGGCCCCACCTAGGGGGCGCAAAGATGTGAAAAAAAGGAAACAAGAATCGAAAATATGAAAAATACATCTATTGAACCCAAAACAAATTAACTTAAACTACATTCTGATACTAGAAAAATAAATATAGAGATAAGATAAAAGTTAAGTATGTATCATAAAATATGCAAATAAACTGTAATGAGAATAAAATCTGACTTTTATTATTTTTTTTTTATGATTAGCATGACAAAGATTTGGCCATTTGAGAAAAAAATAACCGTACATTTGTGTTGTGAGCAGAATCTGAATTACTTGGGCTTGCAAAAAAAAAAAGATATATGATAGAAGATATCAGATATCTCCAGTTCCTTTAGGAACCTTATACTGGCTATTATCATTTAAAGTGAGTACAGTACAGAAATTAAGTTATATGCTATGTTTGGGGTGGATGTGATCAGAAAGGCACTGATGATTCCAAACATCAGTCAAGAAAACTGTTGGAAAAAATGGACAGAACTCTTTTGGAAACAAGGATTTTTCTTAAAATGTTTTTAAATTGGACCTTTACAAAGATGCTTTTAGATGCTTTATTTTCTAAAGATGCTTTATTTTCATGTTAAAGCAACTGGTCATTTTACTTGACTACTGAAAATGTATTTTGTTCACTAATGCTTTAGTGTTTAATTAAGAATTACCTGAATATTTGATAATTAGTTTAAGCAGAAAGAGTAATTAGCTCTGCTATTTTGTGAGCTATACAAACATGCTGAGCTGCTGGCTCCCATTTATGAGGTCACTAGCATGAGCTAAAGCTGCTGATTTTAAAAACATGATTTTAGTTCAATGAACTTTGGATGTGCAGAAGAGCGCTTCTTACAACCCTTGCCTCTAGTTAAACAAGCACACCGCACTATAGCCTCCTGGCTCTAAGAGCAGAAGCGTATGAGCTATGAATTTTCAGAGACAAGAAATTTAAATGTAATAAAGGTAAAGTTGTCTTGGAGACAGGATGACCACATCATACCTAGATTAGATCCACAATTTCCCAGGACCTAAAATGGGAACTAAACATAAACACAATTGTTAAAAAGGCCCAGCAGAGGTTGTACTTCCTGCGCCAGCTCAGGAAGTTCAACCTGCCTCAGGAGCTGCTCATCCAATTTTACTCTGCAGTAATCCAGTCTGTTCTCTGTTCATCTATCACAGTCTGGTTTGGCTCAGCCACAAAACAGGACAAGAACAGACTTCAACGGAGAGTCAGGATTGCAGAAAAAATCATTGGTGTTGATCTGCCCTCCATTCAAGACTTATACAGATCTCAAGTCAGGAAACGGGCAGAAAACATCATTGCAGACCCATCACACCCTGGTTACAACCTTTTTCAACTTCTTCCCTCTGGTAGGCGCTACAGAGCACTGTAAGCCAAAACTACCAGACATGTGAACAGTTTCTTTCCTCAGGCCATCACTCTCATGAACACTTAAGTCAATCTCACAGCATCAGGGACAATACTAGGTAAAACCGGAGTCCAATTCCTTGTATGTGTACATATACTTGGCCAATAAAGCTGATTCTGATTCTGATTCTGATTAGCTTTATAAAATCAGTATAAAAGCTGATCAAAAAAGAATAAAGGAAAGATCTTGACTTATGGCTGATACCTCACACAACGCAAAAGAAAATGGGTCACCTGGAAAAAACGAAACATCTAGCAATACCAGGTTGTGTGGTGTTCACACTTTATTTTTCTTTTGTTTTATGGCACTGTGTATTTGACCTATAATACTTTTCTTTTTCTCTTGCCTGTTATGGAGCTCTGTCTAATTACCTAAAGTTACAGGAATTGGGAAGTGATGAACTATTTTGGTAAGAATATGTGTTAAGGTCTATGTAAGAAAGAGTATAAAGGGGAAAAGTGTCACCCTGTCATCCCATGATAAAACAAAAATCATAATTGGGCTTTTCTGTTTTTAAGTTTTTAATTAAAAATAGTAAAATGTTTTCTAATTATCACCTGGGGCGGTACGGTGGCGCAGTGGTAGCGCTGCTGCCTCGCAGTTAGGAGACCCGGGTTCACTTCCCGGGTTCTTCCTGCGTGGAGTTTGCATGTTCTCCCCGTGTCTGCGTGGGTTTCCTCCGGGCGCTCCGGTTTCCTCCCACAGTCCAAAGACATGCAGGTTAGGTGGATTGGTGATTCTAAATTGGCCCTAGTGTGTGCTTGGTGTGTGGGTGTGTTTGTGTGTGTCCTGCGGTGGGTTGGCACCCTGCCCAGGATTGGTTCCCTGCCTTGTGCCCTGTGTTGGCTGGGATTGGCTCCAGCGGACCCCCGTGACCCTGTGTTCGGATTCAGCGGGTTGGAAAATGGATGGATGGATGGATTATCACCTGTGTTAATAGAAATAATTTTAGTTTTTTGAGTAGACAGAAAATATCAATTTTGTGCTAGTGTAACAGTGAGTGCTTTTAAATGCACGTACAAAACTGGGATAAGGTAGAAACCTGCTTTCTTATAAATCTCCGTTTAAATGCACAAGTGTATTTACAGAGTTTTCCTTTGTCAAAAGGCTCCTATGTTATAGAAATGAGCTAAGCAAAAAATTAAAAATCATCATAAGCACGGCCATTCCTTTCATTACTAGTATAATAGGTTCGAGAGGATAAATGTGAATACACGTGCAGGATGTGCCTAGTACCTCGAAAACAAAAGGCTCCGGCTTCCAGCGACCTTTTAAACGCTACGGAAATGGAACTGAATAAACAAATGAAATTCATACATGAACGCGGTGACTTGAGCTCCGATGCCAAAGTAAAACTTTATACGACCGTCTTACAAAGATGCCTGACCTTTGTGAAAAAGCGGATAAAGAAACAGGTACCACAGAAAAATGTATACATACAAACTTTTTAAAGATGTAAATAAAAACAGACAGCCAGGTCTCAGCTTCCCTGTGTATTAAGATATAATCTCATACATACAAGTACATCTTATACTATTCATTTACCCCATTATTCAACAATACACTTGATACATCTAAAAATCATCCAGACTTTGGGGCTACTAGGCTGTATTAAAATAATTACATTTCATTTAGAGGAATGAAAACACAGTTGCATTAAGCTCCTGGTCGCTGTTCATCCTTGGAGGCTGTCTCCAACCGGCTATCCAAATGAGAGTTTATAAAGTAAAAATGTTTCGTTACCTCAGACTTTTAAAAACAGGCGGATCCATACAGAAAACAACCGGTTACAGCGGGATTCCGATTCGAAAGAGTACGCATTTCACAAATGCACGTATTTCAGAATACTGAGCTATTAACTATGCCACAGCTAATTCACAGCCTGCCTGCATTTTTAAACCCTGCCTCTAGTTAAACAAGCACACCTCACTATAGCCTCCTGGCTCTAAGAGCAAATCTTTTTTTAGTAACTGTCTTTTGTCTGATTTTAGACAGACCCTGGAAAATAAGTCCGAAGGATAATCTCTGTGTATATATATATATATATATATATATATATATATATATATATATATATATATATATATATATATATATAATATGTAATATATATATGTATACATCCTTGGTATCATTCTTGGTATCATCCAGCAATCACCCAGGTCAGATTTTTTTATACATCTCAAACGTGATTTAAAAGGGAACTGTGGCATACGTCTGAGTGATTTTTACAAGGCTTACTAGTTATCTCATGCATTACCTTGAAAAGTGAAGTACAATCCATGGACAGACGTTATAAGTTCTGGGTGCTCACGAACAGGTTGGGGTCGGAGGAAGGGATCTTACAGACAGCAAGTTGGTAGTTGAGAAATCGGTCTAAAATAGTTGGAGTGGAGATGGCTCTCTGAAACTGCTTCTCAGAATGTCCTTCTTTTCTCACACTATGTGATAATCAGGAAACAAGGAGCTGATATGCAAATAGATCAAAATAAATTCACTAAGAAATGGTTCAGAAACCCTTCTGTTGTGCCACCCGTGACTTTGCTAGTAGCTGAGGGATTTGAGAGCAAAGCCGGACACCGAAAAGTCCTGTATTTTTTAAAAAGTCACCTTTGCATGCCACAAGGTAAGGCAGTTTTTTCACACTGACCCCCGAATGATCTGACCTGGGTTTAAAGATCTGGCCTGGCCCCCGGGGCCTCAACAGACGCCTGTGAGGTGTGAATTGCTCCCAAAGGCTTTGCCAAAGAGTGCTTTAAAACGCATTTCTCTATCCCCAGAGGTCCGATCAGTTTAAGGCGATCTAACTTGGATGGAATAGGGCTTTTTTAAGATATACTTTATTATATAAAATATACAGCCGAGGCTTGATTTTTTTAGATGTCTCAAATGTTCTTTAAAAGGGCCCTGTTGCCTATTATTTGTGTATGATTTTTAAAATCCTTTACATATCATGGGCTTATATCGAACTATATTTAAAATGGGATGGAAAAGGGATTGTTTTATATAAATTATACATCCGACGCTTGATTTTTTTTATACGTCTCAAGCGGGCTATAAAAGGTCCCTGTTGCCTATTATTTAACTGTGTATGATTTTTAAAATCCTTTAACTGTGTACAACTTTTACATATCGTGTACAGAAGGTCTGGCTGTTCAGCCATCAAGGGGGATGGGGTGTGAGATTGCAAGCGAACTCACAAGGGTCTCCCCCAGCGGGACACCCGATATCTTACAGCTATAGGCCCTGGACAGAAACCCCCCTTGACAGGTCCCTGGGGAGGGTTCAAGCAAGGGTCACACATTCATCAAAAAGGGGCTTAATGACAGCCAAAAGGGGCAGGGCTTAAGGTCATAAATCATTTTGACAGAAAGTCCCCGCATATAACTACTCACTGGGAAGGCTTGGAGGAGTTAAAAAGAAGGAAAGAATCATTGTTACTTCTGGAACAAGAACAGGCCCTGAAAGTAGCTTTGTACTATAGGTATTTTGTTTAATGAAAAACTTTATTTTAATCTGGGACTGCTCCTGTACCAAGGGTGTCAAGGGTTGCGCCCCTGGGTCACCCCCTATTGGCCACAAATGTCTGTGAACATTTTGTTTTATTAAAATGTTATTAATAAATTAATATTATATGAAAATACAATAGGTAGATTTTTAGTACTTTATTGTTGGTTACTACAGTTAAGTAATACATGCCAGTACAAATTTTAAAGGGCGTGTTTTTTCACTTTTAGAATATGAGAATAATAATGATTTTTTTTACTTTATACTAGGGGGCTTTGCCCCTTGCCCGCTTCGTTCACCAAAGCAAACTGCAAATTCATGTCTCTGCCGCTCACGTATGTGGATTTCACTTTCACCAAACAACAAAACTTTTAATTCTCGTGGATAGGCCTCTTCATTGGGAAGAAACACTAGTTTTCCATGATGGCAACACGAATTAGACGATCTACAAGTCTGACTTAAAGTTTAAAGCCAAACAATATCTACATACTTCTGTCATATCACCTATGTCCATATATTCGATCTCGTTTTGCTTTTACCTTTTCGTCAATATTACATTCAATTTTGATTCCGTGTTTGGAATTACATCGTGACAATGCAACGTATAACTGCTTGTGAGTGAATATCGTTTCTTTCTCTCTACACGAACTGTGTCTGATAATAGTATTCACACAAATGCAAAATGATTGAACCGTGTGCATGGTTGTAAATGTTTTAGATGTGGGCAGGACTTTTCCAAATATATTTGCATAAAGTCTTGTCTCGCGGGGCTTGAAATGTTCTCTCGCGGGATTTCACTTTTACCAAACAACAAATCTTTTAATTCTCGTGGATATGCCTCTTCATTGGGAAGAAACACTACTTTTCTCTGATGGCAACACGAATTAGACGATCTACAAGTCTCCAACTATATTGCAACATTTATATTTGAATTATGTTGCTTTTTTCAAGTTAATAATTAATACTTTCTTTGTGTCCCATATGTTATCTTTTACTTCAGTCTAAATGGCAAATTGCTTTTTAACAAATTAACAGTAAAATCTTACCAAGTTATCCAGTGAAGAGGTATATCCTTTACCCTGTGGGTCAAAAGCATTTTCTCTCAGTCGAAGTCCTACATAGTCCCTCCTGTTTATGAAAAAAAGACAGAAAACATCCCACTGAAAACAGCATATGAGTCCACCTGTCCATTTTTTCAACCCACTTTTCTCTTTTATAGGGTAAAAGTCAAGTTCAGCATGGAATATTAACATCATGTGCAGTTCAGGAACATGGGACACCAGGCCAGTTTAAAATCACAAATTGACATAATTTTCAACCTTTAGGATTTGAGAGGAAAACTGCAGTACCAACAGGGCAGCCATGCCAACACAAAGAGAACATGAAGTACATATGAAAACTGTGAACTGAACTCAGGTCCTTGGATTTGTGAGGCAGCAGCACTACATATTTAATCACCATGCACCCCAAAATCAATAATCATGAGACTTAATTAAAATGGAAAGAAAAGGAAAAGATTTTAATGTATTTAATAAACTTACAGTAATTGTTCAACTTCTTTTCTCACTTTCTTCTTTTCCATAGTCAAATTTTTCTTTCTGATTAAAGGTAAGAAACCTAGAACACATTTTAGTTATTAAGTTGAGACACCTTCCTGTCAATGCCATCTTGTTTAGTTATTAGAATTTCTTTATTTATGAATAATTCATTTGCTAAATTTTAGAATGGAACATGTGATTCACAAATGCATAAGGAGAGACATTGACAGTTTATGCTAGATGCACAACTTTTACTGAATGTAAAACAATTTTTAAAGGTCTAAAACTTGAAACATTTTTCACTGAAAATGATGGCACTTACCCTGTGGTGTTATAGATATGCACTGATATGTTGGTTATAGAAAGAAGTTGCCATTACTATGTTAAAAAGTGAGTTGGTTTAATCTGCAACAATTCATTATGAAAAAAGTTCCTAAACATGAAAGATGCTTGTTTGACAATAACTTTTACATTTACTTATTCTGCTGATGCCTTTATGCAAGGTGACTTTCATGTATGATACAATTGGTTCCATTTCTTTCAGTTTTCCAACTGGAGTACAGGCAAGTCAAATATAACTTGCTCAGGGTCACACAGTGTCAGTAGCAGGATTTGAACTCATGACCTGAGGTTTTGAAGTCCAAAGCCTTAAACACTACACCACACTGCCAGTATATGAATTACTCCTTTAAGGATGTGACCTTGGCATGCTTTGAGGTAGACTGCACATTCCTGTATGTAAATTAAAAAGTTTGTTTTGGTTAAAATGAGCAACGTGGAGGTACCTGATAAAGAGCACTGCAAAATTGTCATTAAGACTAAGCATGCCTTGTTTACTTATTTACAAATTACTCATATTAATGTAAAATTTAATAAAATGCTTTTTTCAGATGACATGGTCCTGTTGGTTTTACTGGGCTGTGAGTTCCAGCATGCATTGGGACTGTTTGCGAATGAATGTGAAGCAACTGGGGTAAGGATCAGCATCTCCAAATCTGAGGAAATGGTCCTCGGTAGGAAAACAGTGGACTGTCCTTTTCAACTGGGAGGTGAGACCCGGCCTCAAGTGGAAGAGTTTAAGTATCTTGGGATCTTGTTCATCAGGGAGTGGAAATGGGATGCTGACATGGACAGGCAGTTTGGAGAAGCAAGCACAGTTATATGGTTGCTTTACTGATCAGTAACACTGAAGAAGGAGCTGAGTCAGAAGTCCTCGATTTACCAGTCAATCTATGTCCCTAACCTTACCTGTGGTCATTAGAATGAAATCAAGGCTACAAACAGTTAAAATGAGCTTTCTATGCAGGGTGGCTGGGCTCTCCCTATTAGATAAGGAGAGAACTACAGACATGTAGGAGAAGCTCAGAGTAAGAGCTGCTGATTCTTCGCATCGAGAGGAGCCAATTGAGGTGGTTTGGGTGTCTGATACGGATGCCGCCCAGATGCCTTCCTGTGGAGGTTTTATGAGCACGAGCAGCTGGGAGGAGACCCCAGGTAAGATCCAGGGCTCGCTGGGAGAATTGTATCATAGTTGGCAAGTGTGGCTATGGAAAGGGACATAAGGGTTTCACTGCTAAGACTGTTGCCGCCACAACCTGGTCCCAGATAAGTGTTGGAAAATGAATGAATGAATGAATAAAAAAAATTTTGTAATAGATATTACTAGAAAAAGATAAAAATATATTGTGTTGGGATTTGCAAAATGTCCATTTATGCAAAGAAAATCTTATAATGAAATGTTTATTGCTAGCATAGTGCAGCAGGAATGTCTCATGGCTCATTATCATTAGTTCCTCATTTTGTTATTAACTCTAAAATTGTTTTCATCCATGATGAGAGTATTTACATCTATGGCTGCGCAGATAGTAGTCATACTCCTGTTTATAAAGTTATAAAGTACTGTTTCTGGAAACTGAGCCCTTGTAATGTCCTAAACACTAGGGATGGTGTGAGGGTTTATACAAGCATACAAATGTCTGTTGCTGAAATGCACAACGATTAAATAAATGGAAGATATCAAAAGGCACAAATATACAGAATGCTAAACTACCATCAACGTAGTAGTGGTTATTTCTGATCAGTTCATGGAACTCCTTCCCTGTGTCTTGTGCATACCTCCTTCTACTACAGATACTGTACATCATGCTAGAACTGTACCTATATGATCATGGCATCCCTGTATCTGTAAACCTTTAGTAAACCATAAAGTGACATCACCAAGAAAACTCCTCAGCTGGCCCATTCCCTTACAGGGACAACTATATGGCTAACTCCTTGTAGATGGGAGAGTACAAGCTTCCAGACAGCCCCCACTCACCTTGCCTTTAAGTGGTTAAAGTGGCTTCAGCTTGCCCAACCAGGGACACTTTGCTGTAGGAGGTCTGTTGGCCTCCTACAGGCATTTCATGAGCTTCTTTTGTTTCTTGGTTGAGGTTTAGGCACCGCTGGCACCTACTGTGTTCCCTTCACTGTTGTATCATTGAAGACTCCTCTCTGATTCTTACCTAGCTGCCATTCTTCTTCTCTCTTTTGTAGGATCTATCATTCCCAATGGCCCATGCCTTCTCACTTTAGCAAATGCAGGACCTCTCATTTTGTCAGTGTGGTGGGCTGTTTGCCTAGGCCTTCAGCCTGCTCTGACTTCCTGGTGGTGCCCTTGACAATTCCCTCACAGTATATACTGTACACTGAAACATATAACAGTTCCCACTCTATTTGTCCTCAATATCCTCTTGATGATATTGTATTTGTACCAAATATAAATTATCTTTCCATTCAGTAACAATAAAGGAAATACTAAATAATAAAGGTAATTAATCTACAGTGTTTGAGACCTGTTGATTTTATTGGCATCTAATTAGATTTGACATATGTCTAGGAGAAGGGCAGTCCAGGACTACAGTAATACTAGACATTATTAGCAGATGCTTTGAGAAAAAAAAGGAAAAACATCAATAACAGATATTATGATATACTTTTAGTATCAAATATGATATTGTGTCACAAAGCACCATTAAAGGGATAGATCTGTATATTGGGACTGGAACTGTCTCCAGTAGATTTTCTCTACAATCATGGTACCTTGGGTCTGCACCCTGGGCCTCTGCTCACAGAGGGACCTTAGCATAAGGGAGATTATTTTTAATAAATTTGCAAAAACCTCAAGTAAACTTTTTTCACGTTGTCATTATGGGGTGTTGTGTGTAGAATTTTGAGGAAAAAAATGAATTTAATCCATTTTGGAATAAGGCTGTAACATAACAAAATGTGGAAAAAGTGATGCACTGTGAATACTTTCTGGATGCACTGTATATAAAAGCAGATTGGAGTTTAATCTGATGTGCAAGCCTGTTCTGTGGAAGTGATTGTGCCAACCCACTGGTGCTAACTTTGCAGACCTGGTGGGACTGCCAGATAGTAAAGAAGAACCAGCTCAAGCCCCTTCACAGCATGTTGCTAGGAAATGAAGCATTGCATTATACACGTGAGCTGATCTAAAACTGAAAGTGACCTTTAGCTTGTGCTGAATAAGCATTTCACCTTGAAAATTAGCCCAAAGATATGGGTTTGATTTAAAGAAATACCTGGAAAACTAGTAACCTGGCCTAATTCATTTTTTTTAAATATGGAATTAGGTGCACCCAAAACTTATATTCATCCATAACTACTTCATAATGTATTAATATATTTATTGAAACTGCTTAATCAAATGGGTACAAGGCATGAGCCAGCCCTAAATGCGGGGTACACACAACTGGGCAGGAAAACTGTGAACTATAAAGGAATTCTTTTGAACAATCAGTGTTAGTGGTGCAGTGTAGGGTTCAATCCAATGGACTTATCTCATTTAGAATTCATTCCTTTGTAGCAGTGCTACTTAAAAACTGCATCTCCCAGCAGTCCCTGCTGGGGCTGCTGGGGTCAAAGGTAGCCACAGGCAGATAAAAGGAGGGCAGAGGGCAAAGAGAAAAAAAAGTTTGTTTTTGGTTTGTATTGTTGCTATTATTTGTTGTCTCTCCTGCTGTTATTTGAACTGTGATCATTTTTGTCTTGGACTGTATTCGTTTGTTGGGGACTGGATTGTCTGTCTACTTGTTCACTGAGAGCTGTATTGGATTATTGGATTTTTCGGAACAGTGGAGCGCTCCCGAATCAACCATCAACCCTCAACCTCATCAGTAAATACCGGTAGGACTGTATTTTCCCTTCTCCATTGCAACTTACAGATCGCTGGACTTAACTTGGTCACTATTCATCTTTCAACCTGTTTCTTATATATGGACTTGGCTGTGTGGTGTTTGTGTTTATTTTGTGTATGTGTAATATCGCCGAAGGGGTCAGGGGTGGTATTACTGTTTTCATTTCTCAATTCATGTCATTATATTTATAATTGTTTGTCATTCCCAGTGTGTTTATTTGTCTCTGTGGTGAGAGTGTGTGGGTCGATCCAAGGCTGGGGACGTTCCTGGGATCTCTGCTTTTAAAATAAATAAATCACCGTCATCTTTGGCGGTGTGAATCTTAGCGGCTCCTGACCGCTACAGATTTTGGCGAGCCGGGTAGGAGCCAGGTTAATTACGTTCCCTTCTGACCGACTTTACATACACATCCGACAGAAGCATGTCTGTTGTAAGCGCAGTGCAGGGCGAGGAGCTTGAGCTGAGTGGACCGCTGGTGGACGTGCGTCCGCAGCCTAGGCCACGTCACGTTACGGTCAGAGCCCCGGAGGAAGAATTGAGCCTGCTGGATTCCCTGTGTGTCTCCAGTCCGGAGCAGCCCGAGACGGATGAGGGACGGCTTCTGCATGACCTGACGTTGCGCCTTGAACAGCTAGAGACGCGGGTGGATCACATCGCCGGCAGTTTTCTCAACCGAGATGAAACCATCCATGAGCTCATCGATGCCACGGCCGCCCGAGTTTCCGGTGAGGCGGTTGTGAGGGTGCAGCGTCTGGAGCAGTCCTTCGCGAAGTGTGTGCAGCGCCTGGAAGCCAATATGAGGGAGGAGATCAGGAGGCAGGTGCAGGATAGCTGGCGTGCCGTCACGCAGCCACTGGGGCAGTCGACTCCTTTAGCGGGAGTGGGGATCAACTGGGGACAGTCGTCCTTGTCCGTTGCGATGCCGCGGATGGAGTTCCCTAAGCTGGCCCCTCAGTGTACACCCACGGGCATTGTCGACTTTGTAGAGGAGGTCGACTTGTTCGTGGAACTGCATCCTCTGAGTGGAGCCGAGCTGCGGGGATTCCTGAACACGGCACTCAGCGGGCCGGCGCGCTCTTGGTGGTTTGCTGAGCGGCACAAGTGTAACACCTGGGCGGAGTTTCGCGCTGCCTTCCTGAAAGCATTCCTCTCAGATGAATACCAGGTGCTGTTGGAAGAAAAGCTCCGGACCTTTGTACAGAAGCCATCGCAGAGTCTCAGGGACTTTGTCTTTGAGTTCCGTGCGTTGTGCCTTAAGTGGCGATCTGACATGCGTGAGGAAGAGATATTGCGACGTGTCCTTGACGCTTGTGACCCTCGGGTGGCGGCTACTTTGAGGGGGGTCGTGAAGTCGGTAGATGAGTTGGTGAAGGTGGGGTCCCGAGTGGAAAAGGACTGGGCGGCTATCGGGATTAGTGGGTCTCGAAAGGGTCCCACGTCTCGGGATGTCCCCTGTCCCAAACCACGAGGGAAAGCCTCAGTGGATCCCCGTGCCGATCTCACCCTGGTGCAAGCCACCTTGCCCCTCTTAGTGCTGCCCATACAAGTGCGAGGTGTCACTGGAGAGGCGGTCGTAGATACAGGGAGCACTTATACCCTTATGAAATACAGCTTGTGGGAAAAGCTTAAAGTGCCTCATGAGCAATTAAGGGGAAGTGCAAAAGTAAAATTCTTTCTTGCGGATGGAAGGGCGCACGGGGCCAGGGGCAGGGTTCCTATGAGGCTCTGCTTACATGAGACACACTGGGAGACCGAGGTTTACATCCTGGAAGATGACCACCTGTCGATGCCCTTATTACTGGGAATGGACTCTCTTGTGTCGGTAGGTCTGACTATCCATCTGTCGCGGCTGGAGTATGAGTTGCCGGGGGGTGAAGTCCATCGGTTTGGGACGAAGGCTCAAAGCAATCTGGTTTGGCCTAACTTGTGTTATTATCTCGCGCAGTTGGTGGATGAGCCCAGCCCAGTAGAGAAGGCTATTCTTGAACAGCCGGAGCTCGTTCAGCCACTGCTTAGGAGGTGGCACTCGGTGTGGACGGACAAATTGGGTTGGACTGAGGTGGTGTGTCATCACATTCACACAGTCGACCCTGTCCCTGTTCGGCACAGAGCCTACAGAGTGTCGCCTCTGAAAAGAGGAATAATCAAGGAGTGGGTTGACCAGATGTTGGCAGAGGGGGTCATCGAGCCTTCCACCTCGCCATGGGCTAGCCCCACGGTACTCGTTCAGAAGGCCGACGGGACCTACCGATTCTGTGTGGACTATCGGGAGCTGAACAAGAAGACCTTGGATGACGCTTACCCCATGCCACTCATTCATGACATCTTGGAGTCTTTGCATGGGGCAGCAGTGTTCAGCTCCCTTGATTTGAAGTCAGGGTATTGGCAGGTGAGGATGGGGAAGAGTAGCATGGAAAAGACAGCCGTCATCACCCTGGAGGGGTTGTTCCAGTTTCGGGTGATGCCCTTTGGACTGAAAAACGCTGGGGCGTCATTCCAACGGCTAATGGAGCAGGTACTCCGGGGACTCATTGGGAAGACCTGTTTTGTTTATATTGATGACATCATTGTATTCTCCCCATCTGTCCAACAACATCTTAAGGACCTCGACCACATCTTCCAGAAACTGCATAAGGCTCATCTCACCCTTAACATCAAGAAGTGTAGATTTCAGCAAGACCATCTGAACTTCCTCGGCCATGTGGTGTCAGCAGACGGAGTCCGAGTGGACCCGAAGAAAATTAAGTCCATCTTGGACTACCCAGCGCCCCAGGAGGTAAAAAGTCTCCAGCGCTTCCTGGGGATGGCTGGGTGGTTCCACAAATTTGTGCATGGGTTTGCCGACATCGCTGCCCCTTTGTTCCAGTTGCTGAGGAAGGGATCCCCCTGGGAGTGGTCACCAACGTGCCAGGACTCTTTTGAAAGACTCAAACAGGCCCTGATATCGCCACCAGTCCTGGCACAGCCTGATCCGTCATTAACCTTTCAGGTCCACACTGACGCAAGTGACCTCGGGCTCGGCGCCGTTCTATGCCAAACTAGCCAAGGAGAGGAAAGAGTGGTGGCCTATGCTTCTCGGTCACTAAAGGGCGCCGAGTATAATTATTCCACCACCGAGAAGGAATGCCTCGCTGTCGTGTGGGCCGTGGAAAAGTGGCGGCACTTCCTGGAGGGAACATCGTTTGAAGTCTACACTGACCATCGGGCTCTGACCTGGGCATTCAATTGCCCGAAGACCACGTCTAGGCTAACAAGGTGGGTATTGCGCCTCCAACAGTTCACGTTCAGGGTGTGCTATCGGAAGGGTTGTGCTAACGTTGTGCCCGATGCCTTATCACGGGTTCACGAGCCCGCGCCAGTGGTATGTGCGGTATCGGTCTCTAACCCTTGGCCTGATCTTCCCCTGAACATGCAGGAAATCGTTCAATCTCAAGCAGCCAGTCCTGTATGTCAGGGGTTGAGAGAGGGCTCGGGGGGGAGGCCTGACCGCATACATTATAGGGAACTTCAAGGGGCACTCTATCGCTGCGTTCCAACAAAAGATCGGGGTTACCATTATCAATTGGTAGTGCCCGAGACATTTGTGCCCAAGTTCCTACAGTATTATCATGATAGCCCGATCGGTGGTCACCTTGGACGTACTAAAACACTGTTTAAAATCTTGGAGGTGGCATGGTGGCCGACTGTACGCAAAGACGTCTGGTCCCATGTCCAGACTTGTACCACCTGTCAGCAATACAAAACCCCACCTGGTCTCCCCTCGGGACAGCTTCAGCCAGTAACCGTCACCACCCCGGGGGAAAGCCTAGGCGTGGACCTAATGGGACCATTTCCTTCTAGCAAGGACCGGAAGACCTACCTGATGGTGGTTGTGGACTATTTTACTCGCTGGGTGGAGCTATTCCCTTTGGCTAATGCCACAGCCAAGAAGATATGTTCCACCCTGAAGGATGAGATATTTACCCGATGGGGGGTGCCGAAGAACATCATCACAGATCGGGGCCCGCAATTTACCGGCTCAGAGGCCGAAGAGTTGTGGAAACAATGGGGGGTGGTTCACCTCAAAACTACAGCATACCATCCCCAATCCAATCGCACTGAGCGGGTGAATCGGACCCTGAAGACCATGATAGCATCCTTCGTCGGAGACCATCATCAGGATTGGACAAAGTGGCTGCCTGAGTTGCGGTTCGCATTGAACACGGCGGTGCACGAGGTTACAGGTGAAACCCCTGCATTGTTAGCTTTAGGCAGACAGATAAACGGTCCTCTGGAAAGGATTATTGAACTCAACCCACCTAAACCAGACACATCACTACACAATCACCTGCAAAGTATCCAACACATCACACAACAGGTAAAGGAGAGGATGGTGAGGTCCCAGTCCAGACAATCTCAATCGTACAACCAGAGACATAAGCTTGTGCAATTCTCGGTTGGGGAGAAAGTCTGGATCAGGACTCATCCCCTCTCCAAAGCCTCTGAGAAATTCACTGCTAAACTGGCTCCTAAGTGGTTTGGCCCGGCAACGGTTGTCCAAAAGAAGGGACCTGTGACCTACGCAATAGAGTGGGGATTGCCAGGGACTAAAAAAATAGACACGGTAAACATCTCCAATCTCAAGCCTTGGTTCGGCCGTACACCACGGCCTGGGGGTGGGGATTGTAGCAGTGCTACTTAAAAACTGCATCTCCCAGCAGTCCCTGCTGGGGCTGCTGGGGTCAAAGGTAGCCACAGGCAGATAAAAGGAGGGCAGAGGGCAAAGAGAAAAAAAAGTTTGTTTTTGGTTTGTATTGTTGCTATTATTTGTTGTCTCTCCTGCTGTTATTTGAACTGTGATCATTTTTGTCTTGGACTGTATTCGTTTGTTGGGGACTGGATTGTCTGTCTACTTGTTCACTGAGAGCTGTATTGGATTATTGGATTTTTCGGAACAGTGGAGCGCTCCCGAATCAACCATCAACCCTCAACCTCATCAGTAAATACCGGTAGGACTGTATTTTCCCTTCTCCATTGCAACTTACAGATCGCTGGACTTAACTTGGTCACTATTCATCTTTCAACCTGTTTCTTATATATGGACTTGGCTGTGTGGTGTTTGTGTTTATTTTGTGTATGTGTAATATCGCCGAAGGGGTCAGGGGTGGTATTACTGTTTTCATTTCTCAATTCATGTCATTATATTTATAATTGTTTGTCATTCCCAGTGTGTTTATTTGTCTCTGTGGTGAGAGTGTGTGGGTCGATCCAAGGCTGGGGACGTTCCTGGGATCTCTGCTTTTAAAATAAATAAATCACCGTCATCTTTGGCGGTGTGAATCTTAGCGGCTCCTGACCGCTACACCTTTGACTTGAATCAGGTTCACCTACAAGTTTAGTTGTTGAAAATGATTTATGGGTTGTTCGGCACCATAAGGAGTGTGGAATAAAATTAGATCATCCCTCCCTCCCTCACTTGAGAAAAATTGTTTCTGCAGAGAGAATGAAACAGCAGAGGAGAGACTTTAGAAAACAGAAGCAGATTACAGAGAGCGGTTTTATCAGATGTAAGCAGTTTCATTTCAATCAAATTGCTAAAGCAGAGTTATGTTTCTCCAAATTGTGTTTTTGAAAGAAACAATTAAACATTCAAAACATCATTCTACCTTTATTATTATTTGAACTCCAGTCTGCATGCACAATACAAACAGAAAACAAATACCAATTAGGAGCAGCATAAGTAATTCAGGCAAAAATAGTACCATTAAAACACTTACATTTTGTAAAGTAATTTTTTTTCATGAACATTAGCATTAAATTAGCCCAGCAAAAAAATCCTGTTGGTTCAGTGCTAAAGAATTATTTAAAATAAATGATTCTTACTTTTTTTGTGGTGAATATTGTTGTTTCCTTTACTTGCAGGCAGATGAAGTGCTCTTGGCAAACATCAACTCTGGAGGCCTTATGAAAAACAGACTTCTGCTGCTAAGAAACCTTTGTGATGTCTGTAGGTTAGCTAACAAAACAGGCTGGTTGTCAGTTCCCAGTGGCGGTCGACGTATCAGTTTTCTCAGGTAAACTAGAGGCACTGAAATATTAATAAGCAGTGTCTGTTTTCCAAGGGGAAGCAGGTCAAAATAACGGAATTAGTGCCGTCTAGTATTACAACAATGCCTTCACACATTTCCACAGAGCCTGTTGAGGAAAACAAGGTAAAATATACAAAGGTGTATAAGACCAACTAATAAACCAGATTTTCTCTTCAACTAGGCAGATAAAATGAGCTATACAAATAACTGTTGAGTTTTACTGTTTTCATCTCATTTACTGGAATTCTTGTACTCTCACAAAATATAACTGATACATGTTAAAATCAAATCCACAACAATTGCCAATGGCCTCTTCTACAATTGAAAAAGCATGCAAGAAATCAGCAATTCAAAATCAATTTATTTTATATACCATTTATGCTGCCTGTCTAAGACAGGTTGAAATCTAGGTAATCAATTTAGATCTCTGTGTTAGCATTTGCAGTGCACCATCTATTGGAATATATTTTGTAAGGCATATAGTAATAAAATGCATTGCATTTGTCTTTCCAACAGATGGCTCATCACAAACATTTGTAGCAACATAATGCACTAATACAAATGTTTGTGATGCACCATCTGTTGGAATGACAAATGCAATGCACATGACTCTGCCAAATACCATTTGGTATGGGATTTGTAAAGCAGTGTTAATGTTTGTGATGTGTTGGAAAGACAAATGGACAATTGGATTCATTCATCTTTTAGACCCCACTTATGCAACTTAAACTTTGACTGGAAAGGATAATAATAATAATAATAATAATAATAATAATACATTTTATTTATATAGTGTCTTTCCAATGGTCACAAGTATCAAGGTTTTCTGTATATTTTAAACTTGTTTTAGGTCTTTTTGGTTTAATTTTCCATATTATGATTCTACAAAAATATATTCTTTTTCATCATCAGGTTGATGATGTCATTTTGTGTTTAATGTTTCCTTTTATATCCAGGGATGGTTTCCCATTTCAGCATATCACAATTGATGACATGTCAGACACCATCTTATTTAAGAGCAAATGGCTGCTGTAAACCATACCTGCCCTTGACTAAAAATAAAAGAATTAAAAGATAAAGATTTGTTTAGAATTTCAGGTTACCAATTAAGCACTTGACTACAATTACTATTTTTTCCTTTGATGAAAGGTTGCTTCTGCGGTGGGTTGGCACCCTGCCCAGGATTGGTTCCTGACTTGTGCCCTGTGTTGGCTGGGATTGGTTCCAGCAGACCCCCGTGACCCTGTGTTCGGATTCAGCGGGTTGGAAAATGGATGGATGGAAAGATTGCATCTTCAGTTAATCTGAATTGCTTTAAGATTATTGTTTCTGTTTTGTTTGTTTATACTTCTACCATCCAACAAAGAAGGCATATTCTCATATTTCAGTATCTTGTTGGCTACAGATAGTTGGGGGTTGTTCTCACTATTCTAACAGGGTACCTACAGACCAATGCTGTATTATTCATATGCTTAATCCAGGCTATCCCAGTATCGCCAATTCCAAGGCAGACTCCTGTGCCAGGCAGATGCTGTGCTGTTTTGGAGACACAATTTATACTAACGTGCTTGTCTTTGGAATGGAGGGTGAGTTAGAGTACCCAGTGTCAAGGGGCAGCCAGCTGACAGGTGGTTGCCAAGATAGGGCTAGGGCTTTTTCCATTCTGCTTTAAAATGTAAAACATGAGACTCTCTTCTGTTTGTGGGGTTTAAAACACACATGTTCCTTTTACCTTGTAGCTATATTCTCTTCATTAAAATTCTGGATGAGAAGTCATTGGTAATCAGCTCTCCTGTTTATACAGCCCACTCTCTCAACCAAAGAGAAGACCAAACCCGTTTGTTTTTATCCTAGCCAGTCACAAAGTAGTTGGTCTCAAGTCACTGGGTATAACACATTAGACGAGCAGCCTCACTGGAGCACGCTGCCAAATGCCTCAGTCCAGCTAAGATTATGTAAATGAAAGCTACAACTAAAAATCGCTGGGAAAGTCATCTAGTGTGGCATAAGCTTTAGGTAAATTTGAGACACCTCATAAATTAACAAGGATGAAAATAAGGCATATTTCCACCTTACAGCGCCTTATATCACTGTTTCCCAACCTGTGTCCTGGGGGCACACTGTGGCTGCAGGTTTTTGTTCCAACCAGATTCCTAATCAGTGACAGATAACACTGATCTCATTTAATTAGCTGGTATTGTTTTTCTTTTTTTCTACATTCAGAAAAGCATAGCAGCATGATTTTTACATTTATAAGACATTTAGAAATATTTCTGCTTTTGCTATAGATTTAACTGCTTAACTCTCTTTTCTTGATTTCATTATATTTTGCCCTTTCTCTGTGCAGTTTTCCCCCTTCATTGTATCTTATTAATGACAATTAAAATGAGCAGATCAGACACGCTGGCAAACAACACTGAATAATCAAAGGTTGAAACTACTTTAGCGTCAGACCCACTAATTAGTAAATAATGGATTAATTAAACAATTAGAACACATAGAAAAGTAGAATGAAAATCAAGATGAAAATACTGTTAAAAAGAACAAAAATACATTATTCCCATAGAACACCTTCATACATCTTAATATATATATATATACATACATATATATATTTATTTACCAAACTTTGTTTACTAATTTCTATATTGTTCCCAAAACACAGAACTTGGGAAATAACACATCACTTAATTAGCCCAGGAGTCCAATTAAAAACAGAAGGTAGTTGGAACAAAAACCTGCAGCCACAGTGTGCCCCCAGGACCGAGGTTGGGAAACACTGCCTTATATTATAATGGTCTGTGGTTTACTTATATTTTCCCAGACATTTGTTTAACTGTTCCTGATTCTAATTTATTTATTCATATTTGAAAGATGCTTGTCATTTTGCATTATTCAGAGGACAGCATTACAGCCAATAAAGGCATGTTACCCAGTTGTTTGTTTATATTATTATTCAAAATGAGCACAACTTATAAAAGACAATCCTGAAGAGTTTATCTGTAGTTTTATATATTGTCTTCTGAAACACATCCATCCATCCATCCATCCATCCATCCATTGTCTCCCGCTTATCCGAGGTCGGGTCGCGGGGGCAGCAGCTTGAGCAGAGATGCCCAGACTTCCCTCTCCCCGGCCACTTCTTCTAGCTCTTCCGGGAGAATCCCAAGGCGTTCCCAGGCCAGTCGAGAGACATAGTCCCTCCAGCGTGTCCTGGGTCTTCCCCTGGGCCTCCTCCCGGTTAGACGTGCCCGGAACACCTCACCAGGGAGGCGTCCAGGAGGCATCCTGATCAGATGCCCGAGCCACCTCATCTGACTCCTCTCGATGCGGAGGAGCAGCGGCTCTACTCTGAGCCCCTCCCAGATGACTGAGCTTCTCACCCTATCTTTAAGGGAAAGCCCAGACACCCTGCGGAGGAAACTCATTTCAGCCGCTTGTATTTGCGATCTCGTTCTTTCGGTCACTACCCATAGCTCATGACCATAGGTGAGGGTAGGAACATAGATCGACTGGTAAATTGAGAGCTTTGCCTTGCGGCTCAGCTCCTTTTTCACCACGACAGACCGATGCAGCGCCCACATTACTGCGGATGCCGCACCGATCCGCCTGTCGATCTCACGCTCCATTCTTCCCTCACTCGTGAACAAGACCCCGAGATACTTGAACTCCTCCACTTGGGGCAGGATCTCGCTACCAACCCTGAGAGGGTACTCCACCCTTTTCCGGCTGAGGACCATGGTCTCGGATTTGGAGGTGCTGATTCTCATCCCAGCTGCTTCACACTCGGCTGCGAACTGATCCAGAGAGAGCTGAAGATCACGGCCTGATGAAGCAAACAGGACAACATCATCTGCAAAAAGCAGTGACCCAATCCTGAGCCCACCAAACCGGAACCCCTCAACGCCCTGGCTGCGCCTAGAAATTCTGTCCATAAAAGTTATGAACAGAATCGGTGACAAAGGGCAGCCCTGGCGGAGTCCAACTCTCACTGGAAACGGGTTCGACTTACTGCCGGCAATGCGGACCAAGCTCTGGCACCGATCGTACAGGGACCGAACAGCCCTTATCAGGGGGGTTGGTACCCCATACTCTCGGAGTACCCCCCACAGGATTCCCCGAGGGACACGGTCGAATGCCTTTTCCAAGTCCAGAAAACACATGTAGACTGGTTGGGCAAACTCCCATGCACCCTCCAGGACCCTGCTAAGGGTATAGAGCTGGTCCACTGTTCCGCGACCAGGACGAAAACCACACTGTTCCTCCTGAATCTGAGGCTCGACTATCCGACGGACCCTCCTCTCCAGGACCCCTGAATAGACTTTTCCAGGGAGGCTGAGGAGTGTGATCCCTCTGTAGTTGGAACACACCCTCCGATCCCCCTTCTTAAAGAGGGGGACCACCACCCCGGTCTGCCAATCCAGAGGCACTGTCCCTGATGTCCATGCGATTTTGCAGAGGCGTGTCAACCAAGACAGTCCTACAACATCCAGAGCCTTGAGGAACTCCGGGCGTATCTCATCCACCCCCGGGGCCCTGCCACCAAGGAGTTTTTTGACCACCTCGGTGACCTCCGTCCCAGAGATGGGGGAGCCCACCTCTCAGTCCCCAGGCTCTGCTTCCTCATTGGAAGGCATGTTAATGGGATTGAGGAGGTCTTCGAAGTACTCCCCCCACCGACCCACAACGTCCCGAGTCGAGGTCAGCAGCGCACCATCCCCACCATATACAGTGTTGACACTGCACTGCTTCCCCTTCCTGAGACGTCGGATGGTGGACCAGAATCTCCTCGAAGCCATCCGAAAGTCGTTCTCCATGGCCTCCCCAAACTCCTCCCACGTCCGAGTTTTTGCATGAGCAACCACCAAAGCCGCATTCCGCTTGGCCTGCCGGTACCTATCAGCTGCCTCCAGGGTCCCACAGGACAAAAGGGTCCTGTAGGACTCCTTCTTCAGCTTGACGGCATCCTTCACCGCCGGTGTCCACCAACGGGTTCGGGGATTGCCGCCACGACAGGCACCGACCACCTTACGGCCACAGCTCCGGTCAGCTGCCTCAACAATAGAGGCACGGAACATGGCCCATTCGGACTCAATGTCCCCCACCTCCCTCGGGATGTGGTCGAAGTTCTGCAGGAGGTGGGAGTTGAAGCTACTTCTGACAGGGGGCTCTGCCAGACGTTCCCAGCAGACCCTCACAACACGTTTGGGCCTACCACGCCTGACCGGCATCGTCCCCCACCATCGAAGCCAACTCACCACCAGGTGGTGATCAGTTGACAGATCCACCCCTCTCTTCACCTGAGTGTCCAAGACATGTGGCCGCAAGTCCGACGACACGACCACAAAGTCGATCATCGAACTGAGGCCTAGGGTGTCCTGGTGCCAAGTGCACATATGAACACCCCTATGCTTGAACATGGTGTTCGTTATGGACAATCCGTGACGAGCACAGAAGTCCAATAACAAAACACCGCTCGGGTTCAGATCGGGGGGGCCATTCCTCCCAATCACGCCCTTCCAGGTCTCACTGTCATTGCCCACGTGAGCATTGAAGTCTCCCAGCAGAACGAGGGAGTCCCCAGAAGGTATGCCCTCTAGCACCCCCTCCAGGGACTCCAAAAAGGGTGGGTACTCCGAACTGCTGTTCGGTGCATACGCACAAACAACAGTTAGGACCCGTCCCCCCACCCGAAGGCGAAGGGAGGCTACCCTCTCGTCCACCGGGGTAAACCCCAATGTACAGGCTCCAAGTCGGGGGGCAATAAGTATACCCACACCCGCTTGGCGCCTCTCACTGGGGGCAACTCCAGAGTGGTACAGAGTCCAGCCCCTCTCAAGGAGATTGGTTCCAGAGTCCAAGTTGTGCGTCGAGGTGAGTCCGACTATATCTAGCCGGAACCTCTCAACTTCGCGCACTAGCTCAGGCTCCTTCCCCTTCAGAGAGGTGACATTCCACGTCCCAAGAGCCAGCTTCTGTAGCCGAGGATCAGACCGCCAAGGTCCCCGCCTTCGGCCACCACCCAACTCACACTGCACCCGACCTCCTTGGCCCCTCCCATAGGTGGTGAGCCCATTTTCTGAAACACATTATAAAATTAAAACAGCAGGGGAATTGTACGTCCTATGCTTTCTTATGTGACTAACAAAATAACAGTAAATGCAAAGAATTATTATTATTATTATTACATTTCTTGATGCACTATTATGTTGTGTAATAACAGATTCAGGTACCTAGATTCATTTTGCACATGGATCATTGCCTGTCTCCTTGTTGCCAAATCATTTTTCCTTGGGTACCCTGATTTCGTACATTACACGCCCATTCAACTGACTCATTATTAGTGAGTGTACACATGAATGTGCCCTGCCATGGATTGGTGCCGTGTCCAGGGTGACTTTCTATGTTTTGGCCAAAGCTGCTTCAACAATATAGTGGAAGAGGTCACAGTTCTGGATGAGATCTTTCTTCTATAAATGTGTCTGGTCCTTGTTGGCTGGCACATCTTTATACAGTGTGCTAGTTCATTGCGCATCTTACAGCCATTGTTAGACAGAAGATTATTTAAAAAAACTATGAATTACGACCCATTGCAAGATCTTTAAGTGAAGTGTCCTTCAGTCTCTAATCCCATTATTTATCTTGTATTTCTCGTGCCTAGAGTGTTTTGATTTTGGTATTTACCTCCTTAAATTAACTTGCTGAGTCAATGTGCCTATGTTGCTTATCCCCAAAGTCTCTTTTTAATTGAAGTCACATTTACAGTAAATAACACAGCTAAACAGTGTCAGGGACTCCTTTGGTGGTATCCTGTCAACTGTTTTTATCAGATGGCAATGTCTAAATAGATAGGCAGTAAAGATATAGAATTGTTGATATCACAGCAGATTCAAGTAAATGAGAATTAATTTTAGTTAGGCAGAACAATTTTGTGCTGTTGAAAACCAAAGTGGTTTCCTAAACTTTCAGCAGAAACAACTAGGAACGTCATCTATAAAAGCTAAGTCATACATCCCTTTGTAATCCTTATACTTGCCTTTTAGAACAAGGAGGAACTGGCTGGTACCTGAAATAAGCAAGACACCACTGTCTCTGCAAATTGTATTCCTGGTCAACAGTATTATGACTATAGTAATACCATTGACAGATTTATCATATTTTGAAAGTGTATTTTCCACTACTATGAGAATAACTTTGATAGTCACTTTTCTATGTTTCTTATTACTGTTCAGTTGTGATTGTTCTCAGTTTAACTTTTCAAATGAATGGTTGTATGTGGGGGTTGCACTTTAAATGAGGTAAATTCTGATGCAAGCTAGCATGTAGTGCAGACTGTCATTATTTATTTTGCTATGGCTGGAACATAAGTCCTTGGCTTAAAAAGCCACTGCCAGACACTCTTAATATCAATGTTTTCTTGACTGGGCCTCTCTTTGGAATACAGCCTTTGTGTATAATCTGATAAAATGATCAGTCATAGGCCAAGTGATATCCCACAGATGACTCTTCATGTCACATTCTAAAAATCTGTTAACACCCTTGGCTTAAACAAAGATTAACAACCTTGATGGACAAAATTTTGCTCAAGATAGTCAACCAAAATGGGCTTATGTGAACTCAATAAACCATTTGCAAGATGTCTGTCCTTTCCTTTAAAAATCCTTGTATACTGCAAATCTGGGCTCTCTCTATTAAGTTCACTGTTTGGCGTGGCTGTAACTCTGGTCCCCAAAGCAGGACCCCATTGCTTATAGGGTTTGACAGTAACAAAAGTTGGAACAATTCCTTTTACTCCAAAGGGCAACCATGCTGGAATGAAAGTGTTGAAGTCTTGCCTGTATTGGAGTTGGATGAGGGTGCATTAGTCCAAACCTTGCTAAGCAGAGCAATGGCATGAGCAAGAGAGAGGCCATATGGAAAAACCACATGTTCACCTTGCTAACGATGGTGATCGCTAGCCATCTGTGATGTTTCAGGTTAGCTCCACACTTCTTGTTCCATCTGGGAGCCTCTTGAACCTGAACCATCGATAGTCATGAACTGAGATGAGCCGGGCAAATGAGGACACATACAGCAAAGGGTAATTGCAAATATGTCAGTGCCTTTATTTAAAAACAATGAAAAATCCAATCAATGTTTGAAAAGTGCAGAGCATCACATCCATAAATAAATAAATCATAAAATCCAGTCCAGAACAAACCATGCTTGCGCACACCCGCACCTGACTGGAGCCTGCATGTCCCGGGTTGCAATTATTTATTTAAAAACGCACTTCGCCACAAACCATCAAACTGTCCAGCAGGCATAACTTTACAAGCAACCTAGGACTTTGAATGTAAAAAATCTTGAAGAGAAAATTGCAGTGCTAGCCACAATCAGAAGATGTGACCCAGGCTGAAAAGGAGAAGACCTCCTGAAAAAAAGAAGAAAAAGTGCACTTGAAGATCTTTCCATATAATGCAGAAACTGATAATAAAAGGAGCAAAGCATCGCCTATACCAGACCATAAATACACCTACTTTGATTCAGAGAACTATTAATTGTGACTTAATAGTTAGGATAAAGGAAATGTATGATGGTATTGGTGTCAATGTACCCGACACAGACTCACACCGGAACCATGTATAAAAGCAGAATAAACTTTTATTTCTCTTCACCTGTGGGGCACGTCTTCTCCATGACCCACAGGTACAACACAGTCCCAAAGCAGACTACAATAAAACACACACAGTACCCTTTTTGCACCACCACTCCTCCTGGCAAGGGTCGTCCTCCTTCTCCTGACTCAGGCTTCTTGAGTAGTGGCTGCTGGCCCCTTTTATAGTCCACCCAGAAGTACTCCAGGTGGTTGGCTGCTGAGTTCCGGCTGCACTTTCAGGTATGGTGAATACACTGCACATAAGGGCTCAGGAGTCCCAGCTGCAGCACCCCATGGTGGTACCTGCGGGATCCAGCAGGGCTGCACCCAACTCCAATTCCCATGGAGCCCTGTGGGAAACCAAGGCACCGCTCCAACCCAGGGGGGATGCCATCTAGCGTCCAGGGGGAGGTATTGCACAGTCAGTGGCTGCTCCCCCTGAACATATAGCGAAGGGGTGTCCCAGCCGGGCATGGACCAAGGACCGGCCACCACAATATATATATACAGTATATATATACAGTATATACACACACACTGTATATATACTTGCATATATCCATCTTCGGGCGGCACGGTGGTGCAGTGGGTAGCGCTGCTGCCTCGCAGTTGGGAGATCTGGGGACCTGGGTTCGCTTCCCAGGTCCTCCCTGCGTGGAGTTTGCATGTTCTCCCCGTGTCTGCGTGGGTTTCCTCCGGGCACTCCGGTTTCCTCCCACAGTCCAAAGACATGCAGGTTAGGTGGATTGGCGATTCTAAATTGGCCCTAGTGTGTGCTTGGTGTGTGGGTGTGTTTGTGTGTGTCCTGTGGTGGGTTGGCACCCTGCCCTGGATTGGTTCCTGCCTTGTGCCCTGTGTTGGCTGGGATTGGCTCCAGCAGACCCCCGTGACCCTGTGTTCGGATTCAGCGGGTTGGAAAATTGATGGATGGATATCCATCTTCTATTATCCTTATGATATAAATTAATTGCATTATTTGGTTTTTGACAGTAAGTGTGTTAGGGTTATTTGTTGAACAAAGTCTATCACCTCATTCGAACTAAAACAGAGAAAATGAAAGCATTTAATGTATACTTTCACTGATTTGTGAACTCTGTTCATAAATTGTATAGCTCTCTTCATATTTCTGGCATCCCAGCTAAAAGGTGAAACAGAGATCCTTGGGTGGGCAGAAGTTAAACATCTTCATTAATTTGATGTCTCTGGGTGAGCAGCTTACTCATTTTTATTTAACTAATTACTGGCATTGTCAATGAAAACACTGATAATTAATTAGCTGATCAATTAACATCAACCAGTTCTTCTTCTTACACCATAAAGCTTTTTCTGCAGCACAATAAATGCAGCAGTCATGAGAGAAAAAACGGTACATTATTCTTATTGAGCAGGAGCACGATTATAGATAGGAAAATCTATAAGAGCACAGCAGTGATACTAGTAACCTGAACTCAATAAAACATCAGCTCAGAGCTCTGATGATTAGGAAAAACTTCACTGAGCTCCAAGCAATGAAAGATGCCAACTTCTGAAAACAGGCATAGCAAAGAGCCCTGCACATTAAGGCTAACTAAACTGGCCAGTGTACTAATATAAATTGACCGTAGATATCATTGTGCTGAGGATGGTGTTACAGAAAGAGAACTAAAATTAGAGGTCCTTGAATTGACATCAAGTACAGGAACATAATTATTCTTTATGAACCTAAAAGGTTGATGGAAATTAAAAAAAAAAACATTTGCTGGAAACTTAGTTGTTAGAATTATGGCTATAGTATCAATAACAACAAAAAGGAAGTAACAAAAGGAAATGATCAAAGTGGAGCATATGATATTTATCTTCACTTTCAGAAAGTATTTGATAAGGTGCCACAAGAGAGGTTGGGCATCAAACTAAAAGAAGTGGGAGTTCAGGGTGATGTTTTTTCATGGGTGCAGAATTGGCTCAGACACAGGAAGCAGAGGGTGATGGTGTGAGGAACCTTATCAGAATTGGTTGATGTTAAGAGTGGTGCTCCAGAGGGGTCAGTGCTAGGGCCGCTGCTATTCTTATTACAGTATATTTAAATGATTTAGATAGGAATATAAGTAACAAGCTGGTTAAACTTGCAGATGATACCAAAATAGGTGGATTGACAGATAATCTGGAATCTGTTAAATCATTACAGATGGACTTGGACAGAATAAAGGCTTGGGCAGATTTGTGGCAGATGAAATTTAATGTTGGTAAATATAAAGCATTACACATAGGGAAGAAAAATGTTAGGTTTGAATACAAAATGGGATGTCTGAAAATTGAGAGTACATCTTTAGGATTTAGGAGTGGACTTTATGCTATCAACTTCAAGACAGTATTTAGAAGCCTGATGGCTTCCTGATGGCTGCGCCGTAAGATGGCTGCACCGACGAGAACTCCGAGTCATCTCAGCAAAAAGTTATTATTTATTTTCTTATTACTCACTCTCTTTGTGCGTACTACTTTATCACACTTTCAGTATGACCGGCAAACACTATTGGAATTACGTTCATCAGCCAATTCGGATTTTACAACAGTTTTTGATATCGCGGACACTGTACTGCCTGGAGTCTTTTGCTTACTCGCGCCGAAGGAAAACAAAGAGGGGGAAATGCGCCGGAGTTCTGTGCCGAACCCGACAGAGAAACAACAAGCCTCCTCTGCCTAGCATCCTGCTCGCTAACGTTCAGTCTCTGGACAACAAATTAGATGAGCTGCGTGCACGGATAAAGCACCAAAAAGACATCATGAACTGCTGCGTTTTGGCGTTCACAGAGATGTGGTTGGAGCCCAGTGTTCCCGACTGCGCAGTCACACCAGACAGGTTCACAGTTTATCGGGGAGACAGAACAAAGGACTCAGGCAAGTCAAGGGGAAGGGATGTGTGCTTTATGGTTAACTCTTCGTGGGCTACGGATGTGTGTGTCTTAAAAACGCACTGCTCACCGGTTCTCGAGCTGCTGACCATTAAAGTTAGACCCTTTTACCTCCCGAGGGAGTTCAGTTCAGTTGTTTACATCCCCCCACAAGCTGATAAAGCTTCGGCAATGGATGAACTGTATGATGTTATCAGTGGACTAGAGAACGCTAACTCAGAAGCAGCATATATTGTGTTGGGAGACTTTAACAGAGCAAACATGAAGAAAGTTCTCCCTAAATACTATCAGCACATCTCTCCCCCAACAAGAGGTGATCAAACACTGGATCCTTGTTACACCTTATTCAAGGACTCCTACAAATCCCTCTCTCGATCAGCTTTTAGAAAAGCAGACCATTGCTCTATATTGCTGCTGCCTGCATATAAACAAAGACTTAAACAGGAAAAACCGGTTTACAGGGACATCTACAAATGGGACAGTGAAGCAGAGGGGGTCTTACAGGACTGCTTTGAAACAACTGATTGGCAGATGTTTGAGGATGCAGCTGATGGCAACATCAGTGAATTCACAGACTCTGTCACAGGTTATATCAGCAAGTGCATTGACGATGTTGTCACTAAAACCTCCATTTGCATATATCCTAACCAGAAACCCTGGGTAAATAGGGAGATTCGGGCTAAGCTCAAGGCGCGGACCTCTGCCTTTGGCTCAGGGGACTCTGGTGCATACAAAGCAGCCAGATACGACCTCCGGAGGTCCATCAAGAAGGCCAAACAGGACTACAGGGACAAAGTGGAGTCAAGCTACCACAGCTCTGACACCAAGCGCCTGTGGAATGGACTGTGCTGCATCACTGACTATAAAAAGAAAAACACAGTCAGTGTTCAGCCCACTGCATGTCTTGCAGACGAGCTCAACACTTTCTATGCTCGTTTTGATGCAGCCAACAAAGAACAGGTGCTATATCCTCAAGGGGGCAGTGAGTCTGTCACTCTGATCCTTGAAACGTCTGACGTGAAAAGGTCCTTCAAAAAGGTCAATCCTTGCAAAGCTCCAGGACCAGATGGCATCCCAGGCCGTGCCCTCAGGGCGTGTGCTGACCAACTATCAGGTGTGTTCACCAACACCTTCAATCTCTCCCTGAGGCAGTCAGTGGTCCCCACTTCCTTCAAGGCATCCACCATCATTCCTGTCCCAAAGAAACCGGTGGTCTCCTGTCTGAATGACTATCGCCCGGTTGCACTGACATCGGTCATTATGAAGTGCTTTGAGCAACTGGTCAAAGGTTACATCTGCTCCCAGGTTACACGCTGGATCCTCTCCAATTTGCTTACAGAGCAAATAGATCTACAGAGGATGCCATTGCGCTAACAATAAACACTGCCCTCACCCACCTGGAAAGAGGAAATACATATGTAAGAATGCTGTTCATAGATTACAGCTCGGCATTCAACACCATCATCCCCTCAAAACTCGTCTTGAAGCTTGACGACCTTGGGTTGGGAACGACCATCTGCAGATGGATTTTCTCTTCCCTCACAAACAGGCCCCAGGTGGTGAGAGTCGGCAAACACACGTCCTCATCACTCATTTTAAACACAGGAGCACCGCAGGGCTGTGTGCTTAGCCCCCTCTTGTATTCCTTCACCCTTCACACCTTCACCCACGACTGTGTTGCAAAACACGGCACAAACACCATCATCAAGTTTGCAGACGACACAACCATCATAGGCCTTATCACTGACAACGATGAGACGGCCTACAGAGAGGAGGTGCTGGCATTGAGTAATTGGTGCCTGGATAACAACTTGTCTCTTAACGTCAGCAAAACCAAGGAGATGATCGTGGACTATCGGAAATAGCAAGGCAGAGAACACCAGGCCATCTACATCAGCGGCGTAGAAGTTGAAAGGGTTAACAGCTTCAAGTTCCTCGGAGTAAACATCACCGAGGATCTCTCGTGGACCCTTCACATAGACACTGTGGTTAAGAAAGCTCGCCAGCGGCTCTACTTCCTGAGGAGGCTGAGGAAGTTTGGCATGAATGCCAACATCACCTCATATTTTTACAGGAGTGTGGTCGAGAGTCTGCTGACGGGCTGCATTACCGTCTGGTATGGAAGCTGCTCTGCCAGCAGCCGGAATTCACTGCAGAGAGTGGTAAAGGCAGCAGAGCACATCATGGGCAAGAGTCTTCCTGCCATTGAAGACATTTACCTCCATCTGTGCTTGCGTAAGACAAGCAGCATCATAAAGGACCACAGCCATCCAGCACGCCAGCTGTTCTCCTTGTTACCGTCTGGCAGACGATACAGGAGTCTGGCTGCTCGGACTACAAAACTTAAGAACAGTTTTTACCACCAGGCCATTCAACTCCTCAACAGCAACACCTGAACACTTACATACACTTACATTACACCTACATTGCATTACATCTACATTGCAATACTCACACACAAACTGTACCTGCACACACTCTGAATACTGACTGGAACATGCATCTGCACTTTATGGAATATGCATCTATACTCATAAAACATTATCTGTGCAATAACTGTCATTTGTACTTGCTGCTCATTCAACTCATATTGCTCTATAACTTCTTTTAAAACATACATATTTTATTTTATATGGCTTGTCTATTTTTAACTTGTAATTTTTTTAAATTATTTTTTTAGCTTTATTAGGTCTAGGCTGAGTGACTTGTTTTTCTCGTCATACACATTTCATTGTATGTTGACCCTGTGTTAACCTATATATGACAAATAAACCTAAGCCTAAACCTAAACCTAGAAGCCATTAAGAAGACAAACAGAATGTTAGGTTACATAGCACGATGTGTAGAGTACAAGTCCAAGGAGGTTATACTCAAAGTTTTATAACACACTGGTGAGGCCTCATCTGGAGCACTGTGTGGTCTCCAGGCTACAAAAAAGACATAGCCATGCTATAAAGGGTCCAGCGAAGAGTGACTAGGCTGATTCCAGGGCTACAGAGGATGAATTATCAAGTCAAGTTGGGGAGCACCCACTGGTACAGTGCGTTGCCGCACCCACTACACAATGAAACAATTTGGGATCCCGGTTTGCAACCCCCCAGGCAGACTCACAGTCCAGTCCCACCCTCCGGAAATGACCCTCTATCTGCCGCAGCCAGGTGTTACTTGGGCGACCCCTTGGTGTATTCCAACCACTCAGGTCCCCAACAATGAGGATCTTATGAGCCGGATAACCTTCTGGGAAACGCGCCACATGGCTATAGTGCTGTAACTGATGCTCCCTCACAATGCAAGTAATGTGCCTCATTCGGGACTCCATGAGCAACCATTCATTTGACACAAAGTCAAACCAACGGTACCCAAGGATTTTCCAGAGAGACACAGTACCAAAGGAGTCCAGTCTTCGTCTCAGGTCACTGGATAGCGTCCATGTCTCACAACCGTATAGCAAGACAGGAAGCACCAGTACTCTAAAGACTTGGACCTTTGTCCTTTTGCATAGATATCGGGAGCGCCACACACCCCTTTCCAGTGACCTCATGACCCCCCATGCTCTCCCAATCCGTCTACTGACTTCATAGGAAGAGTCACCAGAGACATGAATGTCACTGCCAAGGTAAATAAACCTCTCAACAAGGTCAACACTCTCTCCGCAAACAGACACACTGCTGATGGCTGTGCCCAAGAAGTCATTAAATGCCTGGATCTTGGTTTTTATCCAGGACACTCGCAAGCCCAGATGCTCAGCCTTTTCTCTCAGTCTCTTGTGTGCCCTGATCAGAGTCTCCATTGACTTATGTTGAATTATGAAGAAAGATTAAAAGAGCTGAGCATTTTCAGTTTAATCAAAATAAGGTTAAGAGGTGGCTTGATTGAAGTATTTAAAACCATGAAGGGAATTAGTACAGTGGATCGAGACTGTTATTATAAAATGAGTTCATCAAGAAGATGGGGACACAGTTGGAGACTTGTTAAGGATAAATTTTGCACAAACATTAGGAAGTTTTTCTTTACACAGAGAACCATAGACACTTGGAATAAGCTACCAAGAAGTGTAGTAAACAGTAAGACTTTACGGACTTTCAAAACTAGACTTGATGTTTTTTTAGAAGATTTAAGCAGATAGGACTGGCAAGCTTTGTTGGGCTAAATGGCCTGTTCTCGTCTAGATTGTTCTATTGTTCTAAGATGCTAATAAGATGTTCTGACTGCAGGGCTGCAGCTATAATTCAGAGTGAATGTTCTGAACTTCACAAAAAGAAAGACTTTGTTTAGATAAAGACATCAAGAAGGGCCACATTCAAGGTGTAATCATATAAGGGAAAGAGAGATCCCCTCATAGTGCTTATGTGGGTATGCAAGAGCCAGTAAGGTGTGTGTAATACAGCAGGATCCTAAGAAAAGACAGCAAGTTCTGAAATATTCTCCAATACAGAGAATTTTCACATGTGCAAAGAATGGCATCTCTAGTAATTGTTTTCATTGATTTCTGTATTGATGAATGGTTCAAAGATTGTATAACATGTAGAAGAGTGGTAAGGTGAGATTTAAGAGAGAAACATAAACTGAGGGCAAAGAATAATGACAAAAAGCAAAGCTGTCATGAAAAATCAAATAGCAGATTAAATGAGGCAGCAGCCAAAGATAGATACTGCCTAAGGACAGTTCACAAAGACTAATTATAGAAAGGAAGAGTGCAGTCTAATGTAAAATATAAAGAAGAAATGGGAATAGAATCTGAAGAGTATGTGAAAAATTATATAAGGGGATAAAGGAATATTAGGAGAGTAAATCTGCAGGTTTGAAAGCCAACAGCAGTGATACTGTGTTGTTAAAAAGGAATTAAATGAAGAGCTCCTGCCCGAAATATAGTAGAGGAATTCAGATTAATCAACAATTTTTTTTTGAAGAATGTCTTTTCTTCTGTTTATTCTTATTCATGTTTTAATGGTCCCTTAGGCTGAATTCATAATGTAAAGTACAGCCACCCACCAAGGCCATCAGCAAAAACTGAAAAGATGCACATAGGAGACAAATAAACAGACTTAAAATAGTGAGTGCCATTCTACAAAGTGACGTGATAAACCAAGCACAAATTTAAACATTTGCATCTTAGTGGCACTTTTAGAAAGGATTCAGTGGCAGTAATTAAGGCCAAACCCAGCAGGAATATAGAAACAAAAATATTTGTTGTCTTAAAAAAGGATATTGAATGGAAACAGCAGTACAGTGCATACTGGAACATGACACATGAAAGTGAAAGTAAACTGAAGTCATGAATTAGGAAAAGCAGTCTGAAAAACAAGGAGTCTGGAAGTAGAATAAGAATTTCTGAGGATCTGAGATGCAAAAACTTAATATGGCTTGAATTGTGCAGCTCAAGATTAAATACTGCCTTGCTTAAAAGAGTTAAGTCAGCAGTCTGCTGCAAGAACTGTAACATGAGAACCAAGCAAACCACCTGTAAACATTACAAGAAAAAGGCTCCTAGCATGACAGTATCTCCCACAAACCACAGGCTCTGAACCTAGCCATCATGTCTGTCATGAAAATTACAGTGGAGTCAACATAACAGGGCCATAGAGTGCAAATCAGTGAGACCACACCCAAAGCACCAAATACAGCACATGGCTGCAAAAACTTTAAACAAAAAAGCAGGCTTCGTACTCAAATCATCCATTAACAAGAATCAGGAGTGTAGTAAAAATCCAAAGAACAAGGAAAATGAGAGCACAGGGATTAAAAAGTATCCATTTTTGGTGGGGAATATGCATAGGGATCAAAGAAAAGTTGTATTGTGAACACTGAGCAAACTTACAGTATGTGGGCAAACTGGAGGCAGATGTGTTTATTTGACAGTGGGAGCCTTTTTCACTCTTCAAAAGGAAGGCAGTGGTCTTCTTCAACATTTACCAAAAAGTTTTTACGGGTTTGGCAGAAATCAGATTTTCATGTGCCCAAACAAGCCTAATGACCATTAATAAAATCATTCAACAAAGATAGATTGGTTCTTGCAGAAAAGGCAGGAGGGTTAAATCCTTAAAACCTCACATATGCTTTATTTTTCTTCAGTTGTTTTTTTTTTTGTGCTTATATATCACATTACAGTAAGTAAAGCACAGTTCAGTTAAGAATATTTTGGTTTAACACTCCAAACATTGATGTTTAAAATTAGGTAATAATGAGTCATACTCAACATCTCTCCCCTACCCACTTCACTGAACTAAGTGAGTCCATCAATAAGCAGTTCCTCATG
Source organism: Erpetoichthys calabaricus (assembly GCF_900747795.2). Taxonomy (NCBI): domain Eukaryota; kingdom Metazoa; phylum Chordata; class Cladistia; order Polypteriformes; family Polypteridae; genus Erpetoichthys; species Erpetoichthys calabaricus. The sequence goes on along the minus strand of NC_041401.2, from coordinate 135,770,821 downwards.
CAAATGGAAACATCAAAATTAAAAACATCTGTAAAAAATTAAGTTGGAGTCCAGCACACTTATTCCAGAACAGCATAAAAGAATGCTTGCCAAAATCTGAAGAAGTTTTAGACAGACAAGTATAAAGGAAATTTGATTTTTTCTGGTTTTAGACATTGCTTTCTTATTACCTTATGACAGATGGATAAAGATTCAACTAGCTGATCAAGAAACACTGAGATGTAAGCAATGTAATAGGATATCATAATAGAGTTTTTACTGCATAATCGTATCCCATCAGGTGCAAACCAGGTAATGGCTTTCAAGGATTGGGAGTAATTGTAAATCCAACACTATGACCTAGATAATCATATATTGTCCTCTGAATGGTCTGAATGTGGAACTTTTTTTTTAAAACATATGACCTAACAAGTCCTGCACGTTATGTTGTCTTTTGTACTTCATATTATATTTTTAATAAATTTTAGAACATTGTAGTCAAAATGGATGTGTGGAATGTATATTTTTGAGCTGAACTACACCATGATTTCCACAAACTCAAGAACAATGTATGTTGTGAATGATTAAATTAGATGCCACAGATCCTAGGGAAGTCTTCCAATATATTTCATACAATTGGCAGGGATGAGCTTGCATCCAGGATGAAGAGTACCATGTTGTCAGCAGAGATACTTTTTGTTCAAGACCTTCAGTTATAAACCTGTTAATCTTTGATTGTTCTTGTGTTGAACAGGCAGGGTTACTGATGATAATATACTGCACAGCCCTTTCTGGTTCCACATTCTTGTATGAAATAGTCAGACTTTGTATTGTTTACACAAACAGAAGCTTCTTGTCTAAAATAAACTGCTAAAAAAATTTAAAGGAATACTTTGAATACACATCAGATCTCAATGGGAAAAAATCATGCTGGATATCTATACTGATACGGACTGGGTAATGTGTTAGGAACGAAAGGATGCCACATCGTTTGATGGAAATGAAAATGATTAACCTAACAGAGGGCTGTCTTTAAAGACACCCCAAAAATCAAAGTGAAAAAATGATGTGGTAGGCTAGTCCATTTTGTCAAAATTTAATTGCAGCAACTCAAAATTGTACTCAGTAGTTTGTATAGCCCCCATGTGCTTGTATGCATACCTGACAACGTCGGGGTGTGCTCCTAATGAGATGATAGATGGTGTCCTGGGGGATCTCCTCCCAGATCTGGACCAGGGCATCACTGAGCTCCTGGACAGTCTGATGTGCAAACTGGCGGTGTTGGATGGACCGAAACATAATGTCCCAGAGGTGTTCTATTGGATTTAGGTCAGACGAGCATTGGGACCAGTCAACTGTATCAATTCCTTCATCCTTCAGGAACTGCCTGCATACTCTCACCACATAAGGCCGGGCATTGTCGTGCACCAGGAGGAACCCAGGACCCAATACACCAGCATAGGGTCTGACAATGGGTCCAAGGATTTCATCCCCTAATGGCAGTCAAGGTGTTGTCGTCTAGCCTGTAGAGGTCTGTGCGTCCCTCCATGGATATGCCTCTCCAGACCATCACTGACCCACCACTAAACCGGTCGTGCTGAACGATGTTACAGGCAGCATAACGTTCTCCACAGCTTCTCCAGACCCCTTCATGTCTGTCACACATACTCGGGGTGAACCTGCTCTCATCTGTGAAAAGCACAGGACGCCAGTGATGGACCTGCCAATTCTGGTATTCTATGGCAAATGCCAATCAAGCTCCACGGTGCCGAGCAATGAGCACAGGGCCCACTAGAGGATGTCGGCCCTCAGGCTACCCTCATGAAGTCTGTTTTTGATTGTATGGTCAGAGACATTCACACCAGTGGCCTGATGGAGGTCATTTTGTAGGGCTCTGGAAGTACTCATTCTGTTCCTCCTTGCCCAGAGGACCAGATACCGGTCCTGCTGATTGGTTAAGGACCTTCTACAGCCCTGTCCATCTCTCCTAGAGTAACTTCCTGTCTCCTGGACTCTCCTCCATGCCCTTGAGACTGTGCTGGGAGACACAGCAAACATTCTGGCAATGGCATGTATTGATGTGCCATCCTGGAGAAGTTGGACTACCTGTGCAACCTCTGTAGGGTCCAGGTATCACCTCTTGCTACCAGTAGTGACACTGACTGTAGCCAAATGCAAAACTGTGAAAAAACAGTCAGAAAAGATGATGAGGGAAAAATGTCAGTGGCCTCCACCTGTTAAACCATTCCTGTTTTGGGGGTCATCTCATTGTTGCCCTTCTACTGCACCTGTTGTTAACTTCATTATCACCATAGCAGATGAAACTGATTAACAGGAAGATACAGGAAGTTCATTTGCATTATATTAAACAGTTATTGAAGATTTAACAATAAGTGTCTGATTTTAATAAGCCCTGTTTGATCCTATAGGGAACACTTTCTGTATTCTCTTCATTATATTTTTTTGTCAGGATCTTAGGTTGTTGTTTAGACCAGTCTGTGTTTTTCACACTCGAAAGGATCTTTAGTCTTTTTTGAAAGATGGAAATTGATGTCTGGCATAATGTTATTAGTAAAATGTTATCATATCTAGCATCCTTAAACATGGCTAACAGTAAAGGGGCTAACTTAACTGCTTTTTATCATATTTTAGGAAAATAGATGTTTGGATCTGAAGCTTTTCCATTTTTTTAAAGAATGTATTGCATCTTGGGTTTCAAAGGGTCTACCTAAATGGCTTGTTCAGCTCTTCTAAAAACAGTGTATCTACCTTTGGCAATTCTATTTTTTGTCTTAGATGGCATTATTCTCACCTTTGTTATACTTCAGTGTTTATAAAGCTTATAATGTTTCTTAAATATGTTGGCTATTCCTTTGCTAACTTTAGTTCCAACTATACTATTAATCTGTAGAGTTCAGCCATCCATTTCATGTTTCAGTGCACTGCAGTTGCTTGGTGACAGCTTAATAAAATTAATCCAAACTTGGACACAACGCTGGAGAAAATATTTTTGGTTCTGCCTTACCTTTTCAATGTACCTATTAGATTTTGGATAATATCTTGCAACATAACTTAGCAGAATATCCACAATCTTCTAAAAACAAGAAATAATTAGAGCCTCAATACAGGATAATGTGACATGGGAAACCATGCAAAAGCGATACATGTTCTATTGTTCGTTTAATTTCTAACTGGTAACTATGTTGAGGAACAGAATGTGCAGTCAACCACAATATTAATAAGTTTGTGCTGAAGTCCACAGATCAACAGGATTAAAGTCAATGTTGGCAAGGAAAGGAATGTGTCATGTGTCTACTGCACAGGCTAGAAAATGATGTTAGGCTTACAGGCACTGTGCTTGCTTGGTTTAGTTCTTATTTATCAAATCGATTCCAATATGTACAGAAATGTGCTGACAGTACTCCATCATTATATACAGAAGTTCAATATAGTGTCCCGCAGGGCTCAGTACTGGGACCTTTACTGTTTTCACTTTACATGCTTCCACTGGGATCTCTCATTAGGAAACATAATGTTAATTTTCACTCGTATGCAGATGACACCCAGTTATACCTTTCATTTAAATCAAATGAAGTTTCTCCGATGTTGTCTTTAATTAGTTGTGTTAGCGAATTAAAGGAGTGGATGAATGAGAACTACTTGTCTTTAAATACAGATAAAACAGAGATGTTAATTGTTGGAGGGAATGACGCTGATCATAACAATATTTTGTCATCATTTAACTCAGTTGGAATCCCAATTAATTTTACTGAATCAGCCCGCAATCTAGCAATCTAGGAGTTATCTTTGACTCTAGCATGTCATTTAAAGCGCATATTACAAAGTTGTCCAAAACATGTTTCTTCCATCTTAAAAATGTTAGGAAATTAAGGCGCTTTCTAAATAAACAGGATTCTGAGAAATTAATTCATGCATTTATCTCTAGTAGGATTGACTACTGCAATGCGGTGTTCACTGGATGTTCAAACTGTTCTTTATACAGCCTCCAGTTAATACAAAATGCGGCTGCAAGAATTATTACAAGAACAAGAAAATACGAAAACATTACTCCAGTTCTTAAATCCTTACACTGGCTACTTACACTGGTTAAGTTTAGGGCAGATTTCAAAATCCTTCTTTTAACATATTAAGCATTAAATGGCCGAGGTCCGGCTTACTTGTCTGAACTTATCATGACTTACAAACCAGAGTGCACATTAAGATCTCAAGATGCTGGTCTGCTTATGGTTCCAAGGATTAATAAAATAACAATGGGAGGTCGAGCTTTTAGTTACAGGGCCCCTAAACTGTGAATGGTCTGCCTGCCACTATAAGAGATGCCCCTTCCGTTTCAGCTTTTAAATTCCGGCTGAAGACTCACTACTTCAGTTTAGCATATCCTGACTAGAGCTGCTGATTAACTGTACATACTGCATCTCTGTTGTTAGTCATTAGCACTAAAACATAAGTAACATGATAGCTAGAAACCTATTCTGTTTCTCTTCTCGGTACTCAAATGTGGCACTTGGTGCCACGGCCCACCTGCCAAGCTGTTTTGCCTGCCTAAGGTAAAGTCATCCCTGAGGGAAGATGGCAGGAATCGTGAGAAAGAGGGGTCCTTTCATCGGATTGGCTGGCCCAACATTGTTTCAGCTGTGGAATGGCCAAATGGGGGAGGCAGCTTGATGGATGAGGTCTCCAGGAGTCTAAAATTATCCAAATCTTATTATGTGATATCATCTACTGTTAAATTCTGCTCCGTACTTCTAAAAAATTTTTTATTTTTTTTGAGGATTTGTTCTGTTCTGTGTATTGTATTGTATTGACCCCCTTCTTTTGACACCCACTGCACACCCAACCTACCTGGAAAGGGGTCTCTCTTTGAACTGCCTTTCCCAAGGTTTCTTCCATTTTTCCCTACTAGGTTTTTTTGGGAGTTTTTCCTTGTCTTCTTAGAGAGTCAAGGCTGGGGGGCTGTCAAGAGGCAGGGCCTGTTAAAGCCCATTGCGGCACTTCCTGTGTGATTTTGGGCTATACAAAAATAAACTGTATTGTATTGTATTGTCATGTATTAGATCTTGCTTGTCTTGTGCACATATGATAACTTCTCTCCTAATTCTAACCAACACATTGTGACAGTTGTCACCTACTTTTATTTTGACTTTAGTGATTATTACTTAGAAGTTCACAATCTCTTAAAAATACTTTTTGTATGCTAGACACATACGTCAACTTATTTGTCACATAAATAATATTCTAGTGAATTAAACATGGAAAAAGTTCTCTATAAATACATCATTTTAATATTAAATGCTACACTGATAGTACAGGTCATTGTTTTACTCATGTTACACAAATGTGGTCTTTCTGGATAAATGCAGACAGCAAAAAAAAAACACATGGAGTCTAGACTTTCAGGTCAGAGTTAGATCATTTTCGTATACTGTATTAGTCAGATATAAATATATTTGATTTGAATGTCTCCTTTCTTAGAATACTTTAATTAGAATTGTCTGGAAATTTATATTATTGTTTACTTTACTATTTGTTCAACCTTCATCAAATCTAGGTGTTGAAAATCAAGATAGATTACACTACAGTGCCAATGCGATATGCTAAAGAACAGAAAGTGAGGGGGTGAACTTAATAAGAAAATGGGGTGACTGTTACCAGCCAATGAATCCCAATTACTATGCATTTTCTGAAATATATAACACACCTGAAGCGTGTATTTTTCTGAGAGACTTGTGGACAGACAAGTAGGCAATCAAAAATTCCTTTAGACATTCTGAAATGTTTAAACCACTATTGTCATTCTAACCATCCAAAAATTTCCTCCCATCAGTCTTTGGTGGTTACTGAGTACAGATGTGGGAGTAATTTTTAAATGCAAATTAATGGCTATGATTTTTTATTTCCAATTTCTCTTCCTTGCCTGTTGAATTCATCAAAGTCCTGCACTGAAAAGCATGTGAAGGAGCACAGCAACCAGCATGCTGTTGGCATTCATGGCCAGCTAATAGCTCACATTTGTCTGATTTATTTGTTTTTATTAAATTTACTAGGGGACTCCGCCCCCTGCTCGCTTCACTCGCCAACCCCTGTGTTTGGTTAATCCATCCATCCATCAATTATCCAACCCGCTATATCCTAACTACAGGATCACGGGGGTCTGCTGGAGCCAATCCCAGCCAACACAGGGCACAAGGCAGGAAACAAACCCCGAGCAGGGCACCAGCCCACTGCAGGGCGTGCACACAAACACACACACCAAGCACACACTAGGGCCAATTTAGAATCGCCAATCCACCCAACCTGCATGTCTTTGGACTGTGGGAAGAAGCACCCACAGGAAAGCCACGCAGACACGGGGAGAACATGCAAACTCCACGCAGGGAGGACCCAGGGAGCGAACCCAGGTCTCCTAACTGCGAGGCAGCAGCGCTACCCACTGTGCCGCTGTTTGGTTAATTGGATATACAATTTTAAAAGCTTTTTTTTTCTTTGGAATTGTTTTAATTTCATTAGTTGCACTTTTACTTTAAAGGTTTATTAAAAACAATATTTGGAATTACCTTTTCTTCAAGATCGCATAGAATTTTGAATCCGTTTTTGGAGACACATTGTGACAACGCAACATATAATCGCCCGTGAGTGAATATTGTTTCTTTTTCTCTAATAAATAATTTGACTTCTTCTAATGGTTGTCCCTGTGATTTGTTAATTGTCATAGCAAAAGCTATTCTCACAATAAACTGTAAACATTTTAATACGAATGGTGTCTAATGTTATTCGCGGAATATATACATCACCTTTCTTGTCGACTGTTAAAATTTTTCTCCGTGCTGCTCTTTCTTCTTTGCGTTGTTTCATCTAGAACGTATTGTCCTTATACACTTTATATGTGCTGAGAGCACATGATCTGTGCATGCTACGGATTTACAATTTAAAGAGATCGTTATTTTCATGGGAATTGTTACATATGCATTATTTTCACTTTTACTTTAAAAACGTTTGTAAAAACAATACTTGTCCTTTGCTTGGCCCCGTGCATGGTTATATCTCTTTCTCGCAAGACGTATAACGCTCCTCGCGTTGTGCGGGGGGTTCTTTCGACTGAACGCAAGCTAAGCGTCAGATCATCAGTTGTCTTTCTGCTGCTGGCGAGCTGCCTGTTCTGCTTGTCACATGTTGTTATTTTAAGAGCTGGGAGCACATCATGCGTGTCTGCCAACAACTGCTTGGTTAGGTGTCTGTGGACTTGTTTTAAATGATGGCTCACTACCTCACAACCTTGCATGACGTTGTAAAAACAATAATTGTCCTTTATTTCCGGCCCCGGGCGTGGTTAAATCTCTTTCGTGCAGGACGTATAACGCTGCTCCTGTTCTTAAGGGTGGGGCGGGTGGGCATCTGCTGTTGTGTCGTGTCTGGCAACAATCTCATGTTCTATATCCCCGCAAGATGCTCCGTGGCCATTCTCTTTCGTCTCGCGAGTCTTTTATTTGTCTTCCGTGATGATCACGCATCGTCATTCCATCCCACAGGATTTTCTTTTATAATAGAGAGACATGTTCAGGAAGGATATCTGTTCATATTCATATTGTATTTGGATTGCTTGCAAATTTTAATTTGAATATCCAAAAACCACAATTTGATATGAGCTATAAATCAGTATCAAGTCATTTTTAGCTGCAGCATGAAGATAGTAATTCTCAGGATCTTTGCACTGGCTTCTAGTTATGTTTAGGGCTGATGATAAAATCCTCATTTTAATTTATAAAGCCTTAAATGGCCAAAGCTCTGCTTAATGATCTGAACTTATCGTTACTTACAAACTAGAGCGCACATTAAGATCTCAAGATGTCAGCCTGCTAATAATTCCAAGGATTACTAAATTAACAGTGGGAGGTTGAGCCTTGCATTATGAGATGTTGAAGCTATGGAATGGTCTGCCTGCTATAAGAGGTGCCCTTTCAGTCTCCGCTTTGAAATCACTGCTAAAGTCTCTCTACTTTAGTCTAGCTCTAGCATATACTGACTAGAGCTGCTGATTAGCTGTACATAAGTGGCATCTATGTTTCTTAGTCATTTGCAGGAAAATATAAGTAATATTATATTTATAAACCATTACTATCTCTCATTTATTCTGTTTCTCTTTTTGGTATCATGAAGTGGCAGTTGGTGCCACTGCTGTACTGCCAAGCTGTTTTCCTGCCCATAGAAAAGTCCTCTCAAGTAAAGGAGCACTGGAATCATCAGATGGAAAAATCTTCTCATCAGAGTGGACTACCAGCGCAGACTCCATTACAGAACAACAATAACAACAACAACATTTATTTATATAGCACATTTTCATACAAAAAGTAGCTCAAAGTGCTTTACATAATGAAGAGAAGAAAAATAAAAGACAAAATAAGAAATTAAAATAAGACGACATTAGTTAACATAGAAAGGAGTAAGGTCCAATGGCCAGGGTGGACAGAAAAAACAAAAAAAAACTCCAGAAGGCTGGAGAAAAAAATAAAATCTGTAGGGGTTCCAGGCCACGAGACCACCCAGTCCCCTCTGGGCATTCTACCTAACATAAATGAAATAGTCCTCTTTGTAGTTCGGGTTTTTCATGGAGTCACTTGATGCCGATTTGTCATACAGACTTCTGGCTTTGGACACCGGAAAAGGAAACAGAAGAGAGAGTAGGGGTTAGTACAGATTTTGAATGAATAGTTATTATAATGAATTGGATATACAGAATATCAGGAATAAATTACAGTGAAGTTATGAGAAGGCCATGTTAAAATAATGTGTTTTCAGTAGTTTTTTAAAGTGCTCCACTGTATTAGCCTGGCGAATTCCTACTGGCAGGCTATTCCAGATTTTAGGTGCATAACAGCAGAAGGCCGCCTCACCACTTCTTTTAAGTTTTGCTCTTGGAATTCTAAGGAGACACTCAGTTGAGGATCTGAGGTTACGATTTGGAATATAAGGTGTCAGACATTCCGATATATAAGCCGGGGCGAGATTATTTAAAGCTTTATAAACCATAAGCAGAATTTTAAAGTCAATTCTGAATGACACAGGTAACCAGTGTAGTGACATCAAAACTGGAGAAATGTGTTCGGATTTTCTTTTCCTGGTAAGGATTCTAGCAGCTGCATTCTGCACTAGTTGCAAACGATTGATGTCTTTTTTGGGTAGACCTGAGAGGAGTGCGTTACAGTAATCTAGCCAACTGAAAACAAACGCATGAACTAATTTCTCTGCATCTTACGATGATATAAGAGGTCTAACTTTTGCTATGTTTCTTAGGTGAAAAAATGCTGTCCTAGTGATCTGATTAATATGCGATTTAAAAATTCAGATTACAATCAACGGTTACCCCTAAGCTTTTTACCTCCGATTTGACTTTTAATCCTAATGCATCCAGTTTATTTCTAATAGCCTCATTGTATCCATTATTGCCAATCACTAAGATTTCGTTTTTTTCTTTATTTAATTTGAGAAAGTTACTATTCATCCATTCTGAGATACAAGTTAGACATTGTGTTAGCGAATCAAGAGATTTGGGTTCATCAGGTGCTATTGATAAATACAGCTGTGTGTCATCAGCATAGCTGTGGTAGCTCACGTTGTGCCCTGAGATAAACTGACCTAATGAAAGCATGTAAATTGAGAAGAGCAGTGGACCCAGGATAGAGCCTTGTGGAACACCATATAGAATATCATGAGTTATAATTACCACAACTAACAAAGAATTTTCTCCCTGCCAGGTAGGATTCAAACCAATTTAAGACACTGCCAGAGAGGCCCACCCATTGACTAAGGCGATTCTTAAGAATATTATGATCAATGGTGTCAAATGCGGCACTCAGATCTAAGAGGATGAGAACAGATAAATGGCCTCTGTCTGCATTTACCCGCAAGTCATTTACTACTTTAACGAGTGCAGTTTCTGTGCTGTGATTTGTTCTAAAACCTGACTGAAATTTATCAAGAATAGCATGTTTATTGAGGTGCTCATTTAACTGTATAATGACTGCCTTCTCTAGAATTTTACTTAAGAAAGGCAGGTTAGAGATGGGTCTATAATTTTCAAGAGCAGAGGGATCGAGATTATTTTTCTTAAGTAGGGGTTTAACTACCGCAGTCTTAAGACAGTCTGGGAAGACCCCCGTATCTAATGACGAATTTACTATGTCAAGAACATTATCAATAAGCACGCCGATACTTCTTTGAAAAAATTTGTTGGTATTGGGTCAAGGGCACAGGTGGAGGGTTTCATTTGAGAAATTATTTTATGTAAATCAGGTAAATCTATCCTAGTGAAAGACTTTAATTTGTTTATTATGGGGTACTGGGGTTTAAGGGGATCCTCAGTGTTGGGGAGATATACTATGTTATTTCTAATATCATTAATTTTTTGATTGAAAAATACAGCGATAGCCTCACAGGTTTTACTGGAAGTACTTAGGAGGCATTCCTTTGAGTTACCTGGGTGTAACAGACGATCAATCATCGAAAATAAGACTCTGGGATTACTAGCCTTGTTATTTATAATCTTAGAGAAATAGCAGCACCTCTCAAGACGGACTGTGTTATTGTATTCTGTTATTTTAACTTTTAATATTTCATAGTCAATAGTTAGTTTAGTTTTCCTCCATTTACGCTCAGCTCTACGGCATGTTCTCTTTAAATCAGACACTCTTTGGGTCTTCCATGGTATAACAATGCTAGAAGATTTTTTAACTGTCTTTTCAGGTGCAACTAAGTCAACAGCAGCCCTCACTTTAGTATTAAATCTTTCCACCTTACTATTTACATTCTCCTCGCTATTATAGTTGGCACTATAAACGGACTGATTGGTTAGAATGTTTGAAAGTTTTAAAGCCGCTGAGGAGTCAAAGAAGCGTTTTTTAACAATATGCTTCTCATGAGTGTTTTCTATCATTATTTCTATATTAAAGAGTAGAAGAAAATGGTCTGATAGACCAATATCAATGACCTGCTTTATATCAACTTTTAGTCCTTTAGTAATTACTAAGTCTAACGTATGACCTGCTTTATGCGTAGGCTGATTAACGAGCTGTCTCAAATCAAAAGAGTCCAGGAGGTTCATAAATTCTTTTACTTTTTGGTCATATTGATTATCTATATGAAAATTAAAGTCGCCAACTATTAAGAGTGTGTCATAGTTCGTAATTAAGATTGACATCAAGTCAGAGAATTCCTCAAAGAAAGACGCGTTGAATTTTGGAGGTCTATACACGGATAATACTAGAACGTGAGAATCTCCCTGAATAATAATGGCGAGATACTCAAAAGACTTGAATTTACCAAAAATGATAGTTTTACATTTTAACCTGCTTGAGTAAATGTTTGCTAGCCCTCCACCTCTCTTTCCTTGGCGATCAGCACTAGTAAAACTGTAATCTGGAGGCGCAGATTCGATTAAAACAGCTGCGCCATCTGAGCTAAGCCACGTTTCACTTAGTGCAATAAAATCTATTTTTTTATCACTAATAAGATCGTTGATAAAAAACGTCTTGTTAGTTAAAGCTCTAATATTTAATAGTGCCATATTCAATGTTTCGGAGGAGCAGAGATGAATACTATGTGCGTTATTGATATATGGAACAGGAATTAAGTTATTTTTATTAGCGCCGCTCTGCGTGTATTTTTTGTTTAATCTATGATCTGTTTTTATAGTTTTAATACATTGTTCATCTAAAGTAGTAACTTTAATTAAATTATTGGTATTTATGCCGTATTGCCTAGATTTTCTATGTGCATTAAGATTGGTTATTACAGTATTTATGTTGTGCACTTTTATGGAAGATTTTATTAAACAATTATGACCAAGCACAGGAGTGGCATTTTGGAAGGGGTTAAAAGCAGAGATAGATAGTCAAGATAAACGAATTACCTTGGATATGTTTTCGGAGAGGACCCGGGCGCCGAAGCTATTCGGATGCAGGCCATCTCGCTTGAAAAAACGCGGTCTTTCCCAAAAGAGGTCCCAGTTGTTGATGAACCCGATGTCTTGATTCTTGCAGAAGCGCTGCAGCCAGTTGTTTAAACCAAGCAGACGACTGTAGTACTCGTTTGATCGTCTGACGAGAGGGAGTGGACCCGAGATGAAGATCTTTGCCGATGGGGTCCTCTCCTTTGTGTCTTTAATTAATGCAGTGAAGTCTGCCTTGAGGATCTCGGACTGTCGGTGCCTTATGTCGTTTACGCCAGCATGTAAAACAATTGCTCCAACTGCCCTGTTCTTGTAGATCGCCGGCGCACGTCTCGTCACATCTCGGACACGAGCACCGGGAAAACAAGAAACAAAAGATTTTCTATTAGGGCAAGTGATATAGAGGTTCCTAACAATAGAATCACCTACCACTATTACATCACCAGGAGCTGAAGGCGAATTGGGGACGCTTAGAGGGTCAAACCGGTTCTGCGTTACGATGCTTGCCTGTGCCGATGGAGGTGTTCTGGCCTTGAACCCCCTGCCTGCATTGCTGAAATACACCGAGGTCATCATCGGTGTTGCTCCTATGAGGCGCGGGGGTGAAGGTGACTTGAGCGGCACAACGCGGGGTTGATGTTACGCTGATAACAGATGGCGAGGACGGTTTATCCAACAGCCGAGCCTTCAGATCTCTGAGGTATCTTCATCTGGACAGAAGTTTCTGAATCTGTTCATCGAGTGCCTGGAGTTCCTCGACTACAATTTCAACGCGATTCACCTCACTATCGGCCATTGTCCGCTTCTGTTTCTGCTTCCGCTTCCGCTTCCGCTTCGTGCCCTAGGAAGAATGAGAGAGAGATAGGTTAGCAACAACAACTGGGGGTTGGGCCCCAACAAAGGGTGAGTGGCTTGTTTGTCTTGGTCTCCAGGACTGAGTCTGACTTTGTCTTTGACTTCCAATTTTACAATTTTTATCTTCTCTATTGTCAACTAGTCATAGTTCATCATTTAATTAATGAACAAATATTGTTGGTTTCCATTTATGTGAATTGGGATCTACTTTGTTTTCTGTATGTTTATACAAATCTTTATATGCGTTAATTCTGTATTTAGTAATTAGTATAATCTATACTTGCTTCTTACCTGAGTATTTCTTTACAATAGCCCTCGCCTGCAGTTAGTGAAGAATGCTAAAGAAAAATAAGTTGAATTTTATTGTATTGTATAGTCAAAATGCTTGTGCTTCATAAAGAACTGGCTCTATTCTTGTCCACAATTCTGGTCCAGCTGATTCCAATATGGGTAAGCAAACTGGAATATTAATGAATGGATGAGTTCTAACTGTACTTATGTCCAAAGAACCAGTAAACAAACAACAAAAATGCCCACCTGAAAAAGCAAGATTTAGCTCAGCAAATATGAGTAATGTGTTTCTCAAATTCACTACATTTTAGCAATATCCATCATCTGCAGATTTTTCTCCCTTTGCAGCCTTAGCATTCTGAGAATCGGCTGTGTATCTATTAGTGCCACACTATACTTCCTAAAGTGTTTCTGTACCATTTTCCTAAAGACTTTAAACAAACTTGCTAGTTTTGACATTTTTTAGTTTGTCACTTTAATTAGACTAGTGCTCATCCAGTGTTGATTTCCTTGCAGTGCTGTCCAAATATGTTCTGGCACTCCAAGTCCCTGTAATAGAAGAGGCAGGTTCAAAAAATATATAGATGAAGTATCATTTATCACCAATAAAAAGGTTAATTCCTGAAGAGCTTCTTTTCAGTGTCACAAGCTAAACGTGTACCCCATCAGGAAAATTGGTTGTCTTTTATGTTAAATTAAATTTTGATGTCATATAGCACATATTTATTGTAATGATACAGCACACAAAATCTCACAATGTGTAAACTTACAAAAACAATAGTGATTTTCAATTTTTTTGTATTGGTTCTACTCATTGTTTAAAATTTTTCTGCATGAGGGAAGTTTCTCTGAACAAGCAGTGTGAAAATCCTGAATGCATACCTAAGATTTGTCCAGAAATTACCAGTGGATTTAAATTATATCGAAATCTTCTTTAATGGCAATCTCTGGTAACTTTGCTTGGTCATTTAGTATGAAATCACTAGCTGTGTTGCCTGATACCAAGGTTTAATCAAATATTTCAGAGGTATGTTAGTAACTAAACACTTTTCTGAATACAGTGTTTTTTTCTGCCAGAAGCCAATATTATTAATTAACTGGAGCTCTTTAGTCTTGAACATGCTACATACAATTGCACATGAATAAAACGTTCCTGCTGAAGATCAATTTTTGCTTTTCCTAGTGAACTGAGTTTTGTTGATGGTTGCTGCATAACACAATTTTAGAGGAAAGTGTATTCTTTTGAATTAAAACAGGTATTTATTAGGAATAATTGGAATTGGGGGTATAAATATAACTTCACCCTATAGCATATCAGTCAGATTTGAAAGTAATACTTTGACCTTTAATCTTGTACCATTACAAGGTTTGGGGGGTTTAGATCAAAAGCAATATACACTAAGTCATGGTTTAGTTTACTTATTAGATACAGCACTGACATTTTTACAGGCTAAACATGTATACAGACTATGTAATGAAGTAAAGTTTAAAAGCACTGTACAAATAAGAACAGGTAAAAAGAAATAATATTTTGTGAACTATGCATACTGTGCACCTCCTCTATGTTCCGTCTATGGGGGAACCCATTTACTGAGCTGCACAAGCTTTTACAGTGATCAAGACATGCTTTCACTTCTGGCTTGAGTTGTATCCAGGGCTTGAAATGGGCTGATGCACCTTACTGGAAGCTCTCTATTTCCGCTTTGTGAACCAGGGTGGTCTGATGCCTTAGTTCTCCGCAATACTGCATGTATTTTACCACCAATCTACTCCCCAACATGCTGTTCTTTGAAGTGTATGTGTATAAAAGTGCTTGACAATCCAGTCTGGTTTGAAATTGTATGTGTTTTATACCACACTGTCAGGAGTAAGAAGAAACTCATAGAACAGGGAGTACTGCAAGTACCCATGGAATCCACTTGCTAACCACATCTTCTTTGAGTTTTGCCTTTTTTCTTCATTCACTTTACATTTCATTTTCCACGAAGCTCACCACCACCTCTCTTTTTCCTGTGCACTGCAACTGCCCTTCTACACTCGCCACCATCCCCATTTCACTGCATGACTACATCCTCAGTTTGTACAGTGGCACTGTTCTGTTTGCGGCTTGATTTGCATTAACTGCATACCCCATTTATCTGCACAATGACAACTGAAACAAAAAAAAAGGACACACTGCCTAAGTATAATAAATACAGGGTATGGTTCATTACCTGGCCAGGTGGCCAATGTAATTAAGGAACAGGGGGAGACACTGTATTCGGAACAATGGTTTCCCTGATATGCTAGATGGTGGCACACTTAGACCAGGACTCCCACACAGATACCTGCAAGACATAATGGGAACTGTAGTCCCGTGGGGGCTGCCAGAGGGAGCTACTGGGATTAGTAATCCCTACATTGTAACTCTTCTGATTAATCTGGAAGTACATTGATTGGGCTATGCCATAGCACCAGAAGTACTCTCAGGTACAAGACAAAAGGAGCCACTTTACTACATCCAGGCGAGTTGGAGCCAGGAGAGGAGATAGGCAACACTTGCCTAGGAGGAGTGGATGAGAAAGAAAAGAGATTGAAAAGAAAATGTTGTATTGGGTGGTTCAATATTGTTAAAGGAGCCTTTTGTAAGGTATTTGTTAATAATAAACCTTATGTTTTTACTGAGGACTTGTGTCTGTGCAGTTGTGTTTGGGGTTTGGCACCCTCTGTGGCTTACAATATACAGTGCATCCAGAAAGTATTCACAGCACATCACTTTTTCCACATTTTGTTATGAGGGATGAGACAAAGAGCGGTTAAACAAACCTCCTATGAAGAAAAACAATTTTGGACGGCGTTTTCCCTTGCCCGGATGCGGGTCACCGGGGCCCCACTCTGGAGCCAGGCCTGGAGGTGGGGCTCGATGGCGAGCGCCTGGTGGCCGGGCCTGCACCCATGGGGCTCGGCCGGGCACAGCCCGAAGAGGCAACGTGGGTCCCCCTTCCCATGGGCTCACCACCTATGGGAGGGGCCAAGGAGGTTGGGTGCAGTGTGAGTTGGGTGGTGGCCGAAGGCGGGGACCTTGGCGGTCCGATCCTCGGCTACAGAAACTGGCTCTTGGGACGTGGAATGTCACCTCTCTGAAGGGGAAGGAGCCTGAGCTAGTGTGTGAAGTTGAGAGGTTCCGGCTAGATATAGTCGGACTCACCTCGACGCACAGCTTGGACTCTGGAACCAATCTCCTTGAGAGGGGCTGGACTCTCTACCACTCTGGAGTTGCCCCCGGTGAGAGGCGCCGAGCAGGTGTGGGTATACTTATTGCCCCCCAACTTGGAGCCTGTACATTGGGGTTTACCCCGGTGGACGAGAGGGTAGCCTCCCTTCGCCTTCGGGTGGGGGGACGGGTCCTAACTGTTGTTTGTGCGTATGCACCGAACAGCAGTTCGGAGTACCCACCCTTTTTGGAGTCCCTGGAGGGGGTGCTAGAGGGCATACCTTCTGGGGACTCCCTCGTTCTGCTGGGAGACTTCAATGCTCACGTGGGCAATGACAGTGAGACCTGGAAGGGCGTGATTGGGAGGAATGGCCCCCCTGTTCTGAACCCGAGCGGTGTTTTGTTATTGGACTTCTGTGCTCGTCACGGATTGTCCATAACGAACACCATGTTCAAGCATAGGGGTATTCATATGTGCACTTGGCACCAGGACACCCTAGGCCTCAGTTCGATGATCGACTTTGTGGTCGTGTCGTCGGACTTGCGGCCACATGTCTTGGACACTCGGGTGAAGAGAGGGGCGGAGCTGTCAACTGATCACCACCTGGTGGTGAGTTGGCTTCGATGGTGGGGGAGGATGCCGGTCAGGCGTGGTAGGCCCAAACGTGTTGTGAGGGTCTGCTGGGAACGTCTGGCAGAGCCCCCTGTCAGAAGTAGCTTCAACTCCCACCTCCGGCAGAACTTCGACCACATCCCGAGGGAGGTGGGGGACATTGAGTCCGAATGGGCCATGTTCCGTGCCTCTATTGTTGAGGCAGCTGACCGGAGCTGTGGCCGTAAGGTGGTCGGTGCCTGTCGTGGCGGCAATCCCCGAACCCGCTGGTGGACACCGGCGGTGAAGGATGCCGTCAAGCTGAAGAAGGAGTCCCACAGGACCCTTTTGTCCTGTGGGACCCCGGAGGCAGCTGATAGGTACCGGCAGGCCAAGCGGAATGCGGCTTTGGTGGTTGCTGAGGCAAAAACTCTGGCGTGGGAGGAGTTTGGGGAGGCCATGGAGAATGACTTTCGGACGGCTTCGAGGAGATTCTGGTCCACCATCCGGCGTTTCAGGAAGGGGAAGCAGTGCAGTGTCAACACTGTATATGGTGGGGATGGTGCGCTGCTGACCTCGACTCGGGACGTTCTGGGTCGGTGGGGGGAATACTTCGAAGACCTCCTCAATCCCATTAACATGCCTTCCAATGAGGAAGCAGAGCCTGGGGACTCAGAGGTGGGCTCCCCCATCTCTGGGACTGAGGTCACCGAGGTGGTCAAAAAACTCCTTGATGGCAGGGCCCCGGGGGTGGATGAGATACGCCCGGAGTTCCTCAAGGCTCTGGATGTTGTAGGACTGTCTTGGCTGACACGCCTCTGCAACATCGTATGGACATCAGGGACAGTGCCTCTGGATTGGCAGACCGGGGTGGTGGTCCCCCTCTTTAAGAAGGGGGATCGGAGGGTGTGTTCCAACTACAGAGGGATCACACTCCTCAGCCTCCCTGGAAAAGTCTATTCAGGGGTCCTGGAGAGGAGGGTCCGTCGGATAGTCGAGCCTCGGATTCAGGAGGAACAGTGTGGTTTTCGTCCTGGTCGCGGAACAGTGGACCAGCTCTATACCCTTAGCAGGGTCCTGGAGGGTGCATGGGAGTTTGCCCAACCAGTCTACATGTGTTTTGTGGACTTAGAAAAGGCATTCGACCGTGTCCCTCGGGGAATCCTGTGGGGGGTACTCCGAGAGTATGGGGTACCGGCCCCCCTGATAAGGGCTGTTCAGTCCCTGTACGATCGGTGCCAGAGCTTGGTCCGCATTGCCGGCAGTAAGTCGAACCCGTTTCCAGTGAGAGTTGGACTCCGCCAGGTCTGCCCTTTGTCACCGATTCTGTTCATAACTTTTATGGACAGAATTTCTAGGCGCAGCCAGGGTGTTGAGGGGGTCCGGTTTGGTGGGCTCAGGATTGGGTCACTGCTTTTTGCAGATGATGTTGTCCTGTTTGCTTCATCAGGCCGTGATCTTCAGCTCTCTCTGGATCGGTTCGCAGCCGAGTGTGAAGCGGCTGGGATGAGAATCAGCACCTCCAAATCCGAGACCATGGTCCTCAGCCGGAAAAGGGTGGAGTGCCCTCTCAGGGTTGGTAGCGAGATCCTGCCCCAAGTGGAGGAGTTCAAGTATCTCGGGGTCTTGTTCATGAGTGAGGGAAGAATGGAGCGTGAGATCGACAGGCGGATCGGTGCGGCATCCGCAGTAATGCGGGCATTGCATCGGTCTGTCGTGGTGAAAAAGGAGCTGAGCCGCAAGGCGAAGCTCTCAATTTACCAGTCGATCTATGTTCCTACCCTCACCTATGGTCATGAGCTATGGGTAGTGACCGAAAGAACGAGATCGCGAATACAAGCGGCTGAAATGAGTTTCCTCCGCAGGGTGTCTGGGCTTTCCCTTAAAGATAGGGTGAGAAGCTCAGTCATCCGGGAGGGGCTCAGAGTAGAGCCGCTGCTCCTCCGCATCGAGAGGAGTCAGATGAGGTGGCTCGGGCATCTGATCAGGATGCCTCCTGGACGCCTCCCTGGTGAGGTGTTCCGGGCACGTCCAACTGGGAGGAGGCCCCGGGGAAGACCCAGGACACGCTGGAGGGACTATGTCTCTCGACTGGCCTGGGAACGCCTTGGGATTCTCCCGGAAGAGCTAGAAGAAGTGGCCGGGGAGAGGGAAGTCTGGGCATCTCTGCTCAAGCTGCTGCCCCCGCGACCCGACCTCGGATAAGCGGGAGACAATGGATGGATGGATGGATGGAAAAAGTAATGCGCTGTGAATACTTTCCGGATGCACTGTACATAAACAAGTATTGTCAATCCAATCAGCACTATAGAAGTTCCCTGTATTTATTCCATGTGTACAAGTATGCAAATATGCTGCACTTACATTTCATGTAACTGATATACAAATAGTGCCTCCTTTAGAGTTCTTGATTGTAGTGTAAAGATACATGGAACAAGCCTGACAGTGTGGTTTTGGTGTTCTAGTGTTAGTAAAAAAAAATGGCTTAAGGAAATGCATAACAGTAAAGGTCTGATGCTGGTGTTAGACAGCACTATGCCACATTGCACACAATGTAGTTATTGGTGATCATCTAGGCCAATATAGGATAATCCTGGGTTGATGTATTTATCATGACATTTGTGCCATGTTATTTTATTATAGCCTATACAGTTGTAGACTTCTGCATCTACACATGACAAAGCAGAAAGCCAGGAAGGAGGAGGATGACCAACTGGATTACAGGTCAGCAAAACTATACCTGCTATAAGTGACTGTAGACACTTACCTGAGATTTATTTTCCACAGGAATACTGATAACAAGAGTTTTTTTATTTTCCTCTTCTCTGTTGTTAGCTGGAAAAATCTCAATTCTTAAGTGAACATGGGTTTGTACTTGCATGTTTGTACTTCCTATGTGTATATTTAACCAATCAGACAGATCTCAGCATCAATGTTGACATAACTTCACATGGGTGTTTATGTATGTTAATATTATAAAGTTGTATACTTTATGGTTGCTGTATTATATTTGTAAATATGAGCAAATACCCTGAGTCTGTGCTTAGTGAAAAGCACTGTACATGAATAAGTTCAAGCTGAATTGTATCAGCAAAAGCTGATAATGGGCACCTTCTACATTGGGTTCTTTCTTACTAGGTGGTTGATTAGCTGATTTAGCCTTAAAACAAAAACTTGAAGCAACATTCCAGTGTAATGTAGTAGGTGTTATGAATTATGTTTTAGCTAAATTAAATGCTCATAGAAAATCTATACTGCTGCAGTCTGCTGAATGTCTAAAGCTATAGACATAATAGGAATGGATCTTAACTCTGTATTACCACACTGAGGCATCTGAATCAGATTGGGCAAGTGAAATGGTAGTATACTGCATTACATACAGTACATGTGGAAAGACACACTTGCAAAAAGTAGCCTGTCTTCTTGATAGAGAGACAAGAATCAGGCTCCTATCAATTATGGAGAATCCACTGCATCCACTAAACAGTGTCATCTCCAGACAGAGGAGCAGCTTCAGCGATAGACTGCTGTCACTGTCCTGCTCCACTGACAGACTGAGGAGATCGTTCCTCCCCCAAACTATGCGACTCTTCAATTCCACCCAGGGGGGTAAACATTAACATTATTCAAAGTTATTGTCTGTTTTTACCTGGATTTTTATTACTCTTTAATTTAATATTGTTTTTTGTATCAGTATGCTGTTGCTGGAGTATGTGATTTTCCCTTTGGGATTAATAAAGTATCTATCTATCTATCTATCTATCTATCTATCTATCTATCTATCTATCTATCTATCTATCTATCTATCTATCTAGAATTGTCCTCTCAAATCCTTTTGCTGCAAAACAGGGTGAACCCAATATGTGTTCTCACAATGCTGATGACACCTCATCTTCAAGTGTGATTACCAGGATTAAAAACACAAAATTCATAGAAGACATTATAGAGACACAATATGCACCTCATGTTGAACATGTTTTTCCTGCAAAATGCTTCTTTGAAATGCCCAAAAAAAGCTTAAAAATGCATGAAAATGCTTGCAAAAAGCCATTATAAAGCTAGAAAAATGCTAAACTGAAGCCGGAAATGTACAGCACTCAATTGTG
Source organism: Erpetoichthys calabaricus (assembly GCF_900747795.2). Lineage (NCBI taxonomy): Eukaryota > Metazoa > Chordata > Cladistia > Polypteriformes > Polypteridae > Erpetoichthys > Erpetoichthys calabaricus. The sequence continues at coordinate 135,749,843 of NC_041401.2, read as the reverse complement.
AAAGTGCCCTTACGCTTAGGTAATTATTTAGTTCATCTTGTAATGCAAAAATTATTGATAATTTTTCAAGCTAATGATCTTCAACCGATTTTTCTTAAAATCAAATACTGATTAAATTAATACATGGCTGTTACATTTTGGTTTTTATCAAATACTATTATCATCGCACCGAAACTGCAAACAAAAGGTCCGTAGAGGTAGGCGACTCGCTTCGGTCAGGTGCAGCGACCGCAAGCAGGTGAGGGCTCTGCCAAGCCGGAAGTGACGCAGAGCTCACGAGACCAAAACCATCCGCGACGTCTCAGCGGAAAGGACACGGTTACATCTTTGACAAGGTACCGGCTCTTTAAAATCTACTATACGTTACTGTCGCTATATTTATTTACGTGCCTGACACCCTAGACTTGAACGATATTCATGTAGGGTTTAATGCCTACGCGTTCATTTACCTTGTTAGATACTGCTCGGTTTCTGTGTGTGCGTGTGTAGGGAAAATGGAATGTTTTTGTCGGCATGTTTGTAGTGGGTCCTGTGTTTGAGATTGCTGTAACATAGAGGCATACTTTTTAGCACGATTCGTACAGAATGTTTTAGAATAAAGAGCGTTTGCAGAAAAGCATGGAGTAGCGTTAGGAGTGTCGGTATTCCGTTTTCTGCCACCGTTTAAAAGTGCGTGAAAAGTGCTTTGTTGTAAAACTTCTAAATCACATAGATGGTAAACCTGAATGCAGTGTAGGCCGGTACGATCACAGCATAGAGCGCTGCTTTATTATACTGCTCGCCTGACTGATACTGCTGCGCTTGTGACTCTTGCACGTCCACAAGAAGTCCAAAGTGCACTCCTGGATTTCCCCGGTCCCACACCCCCTGTGGACAGTAAGCGCCGGCTGTCGTCAAAATATCCGTTTTCTGTTACCCCCAGTGCGACATGCGTTGAGATGGCTGTTATCTGCTTTACTGTATTTACAGTATGTCCTGACTTGACTTAGCAGCATTGTGCCTTTTTGGATAAATTTGTTTCATTATTGCAATGGATTAGCATCCACACTGATTAAAACAATTTCATCTAGGGCTTAGTTTTATGTTTTGAAAAGCACATATTACATTTGAGAATATTTTTTTAGGATCTTTATTAAGTAAATATTTTTTTTTTTTGGTAAAGTGAAAATGGTTTGGATGGATGAGTTGGTCAATAGAGCCGCAGGAAACGCGAACTCCGTGGAACTCGCTTCAAAAAATGCACTTCGGCATCTCTCTTCTCGGCGTTACTTTTTTGGAACGTTTCTTTTCCACACAAGAATTTCTGTTAACCGTAACTAATGTCTTGGAGTGCTTAGTGCATCAGCTATTCGGATCTTCATCACCCCCACCACCGCAGAACATGCACAAAGTTCTCCCAGCTCATGCCTTGATTATCTGGAAGTGAAGTGCTGGAGTTTTAGAGTGGAAATCAAACATCGTTATTTGGAACACATGCATTTCAGGTGTGTTCCGTTTTTACAATAATCTGTGTAAACACATTAAAACAGAAACATTTTTCATATTTTAGTAATAAATGAAAAAATGTAGGCACAAACTATATAATTTGTGAAGCCTGAAGTCCAAAGATCAAATAAACACTTTCACATAGGGTTCAAGGATGATATAACAATTTCCTTGGCGCAGTGGTAAGAATTGCTGATTTGTAATCAAGAGTCCCCCGGTTCGATCCTGACTGCCTCGTATATTTACCATTTTGAGTAGTGAGCTGCTCTCATTGTTAATATTATACAATAAACACATACATTTGGTTTGCATCTGTAACAGCCGGTGTACATTTATAGTACTTGTAAAAGTTAGCATTTTTTTTCACTTTTATTCTTATTCATGACCACGATACACACTTCCGCCCCCCAGGGATCTTGACACTGCGTAAATGTAGGAAGGACGTCCTTGCATGTGTGTGAACTATTAACATTTGAATTTGATGATTGCATATAGCGTTGAACTGACCTCTCTGTACTATTCTTTCCTCTGCATGTCCTGGAGTACAAAAGAAACACCACCATATAGCAACATATGGAGACTGGGCAAGATCTGGGGGGTTGGGGGGGGGGGGGAACATGCAGTCACCGATTATAACAGCAAGATGGTATGCGAATGAATATGAATAATATGAATAATGTTGCGTTCGTGCCACAATGTTTTCTGAAATGTACTATACAGGTCAAAAAATGAATAATTCCAAATATCATATATACCTATGTGTCTGTTTTTTGTCAATGCGGCTTTGACATCATGGACCATAAGGTGCATAGTAATTCAGCGTGAGCAGGAACAATCAATAAAACTGAATTAAAAAAAAAAAAAATCAGTGAGATAAGAATAAGGCAGATTCACCAGCGTTTGTGTATCAGCTTTTATCCATGCAGATCAGTAGTACTAGGGTGTTGTACCGTGTTAGCCATTATGAATGTAGAGAAAAGCCAAGCAAAATGACACCTTTTATTGGCTAACTAAAAAGATTACAATATGCAAGCTTTCGAGGCAACTCAGGCCCCTTCTTCAGGCAAGATGTCAAGATGTCACATCTTGCCTGAAGAAGGGGCCTGAGTTGCCTCGAAAGCTTGCATATTGTAATCTTTTTAGTTAGCCAATAAAAGGTGTCATTTTGCTTGGCTTTTCTCTACATCCATGCAGATCAGAGAATGTCCAGTTCGACTGTCTCAAAACACCACTCACATCTACAGTTAATCCCAGTTTTAAATAAAAACTAACGGCGTCAGATCCTGGGGGTGGGGTGGGGGGTGGTTGGCGGAAGTATGAATTGTGATCGTGAGTGAGAGAATAAAAGTGGGAAAAAAAAAAACGCTAACTTTTATAAGTACTATAAATGTACACTGGCTGTTACAGACGCAAACCAAATGTATTTGTTTATTGTATAATATTAACAATAAGGGCAGCTCACTACTCAAAATGGTAAATACATGAGGCAGTCAGGATCGAACCAGGGGACTCTTGATTACAAGTCATAAATTCTTACTGCTTCGCCACAGAAAATTTTGTATCATCCTTCAACCTTTTGTAAAAGTGTTTATTTGATGTTTGGACTTCAGGCTTCACACATTATATAGTTTATGTCTACATTTTGTCATTTATTACTAAAATATGAAAACGTTTCTGTTTTAATAATGTGTTTACACAGATTACTGTAGAAACGGAACACACGTGAAATGCATGTGTTCCAAAAAACGATTGGTTTCCACTCTAAAACTCCAGCACTTCCAGATAATCAAGACATGAGCTGGGAGAACTTTGTGCACGTTCTGCGGTGGTGGGGTGATGGAATAGCAGGCTGCTTGCTGCTTGTCTTGATTGGCACATTTGCAAGACAAGACACTGACGGAGAGGTGCAAAGGGATTTAAGGTGGGCCGGATTTATGAGTTTTTTCGTAGGCGTTGGTAATTCTAGTGTTAATGATGATGTCTAATGTCACTAAAAGCATGGTAAAATGGGATAAGGCCCACTTTATCCTACAGGTCTGAATATTTTTATAAGGTCCTGAATTTTTATACATAAAATATTATAAGTCTTGTGAATATTATGATTAAACAATCAATCAATATTGATTTTTTTCTTTTTCATGTAATCATCTGCCATGTTGAATCATTAACTCACCCAGTGTATGTTAACTATCAAACGGCTGTATTACCTTGATGAAGCTTTAAGTGGAACATAGTGGGTTGTTAACATAGCACTGCCCAAAGTAAAGATAACCGCTAAACACCTGCTTCGGTCAGGTTTTTTTAGGGTCGATACTGATCACCAATTTTATGTTACTGTAGGCTGTTTTTTTATTTCTTTATCCCTTTGAAAAACTTTTTACATTAGGCTTCTTCATAACCGGATGGAGAAAAACGTTATGTTCTATATCAGTGCTTCCCAAACTCAGTCCCGGGAACCCACTGTGGCTGCAGGTTTTTGTTCCAACCAACTTCTGCTTTTAATTGGACTCCTAGCCCAATTAAGTGAGCTGTTATTTCCCAGTTTCTGTGTTTTGGAGTCAATGGAGAAATAACAAAACTAAGTTTGGTAAATTTTTATTAAAATGTACTAAGCATTTATAAGGGGATTTTTTTTTAAACTTTTGAACAATTTTCAGCCTGATTTTCATTCTGCTTTTCCAGGTGTTCTGATTGTTTAATTTATTATCTACTAAGTAGTGGGTCTGACACTCAAGTTATTGCAGCCTTTCATCATTCAGTGTTGTTTACCTGGCTGTCAGTTCTGTTTGTTATTGTTAGGATACAGTGAGTGCTTCTTAAACTGACTTCCTCTTGTACTGAAGAGGCGCCGGCAGCGATCGCCGCACAGAGTACATTAAGTTCATGATATTCCTGCTCCCTGAACATTTAGAATGCTAAGATAAATACTTGATATAATTTTCATGATAAAATGCATTAAAGCATGTATTACTCATGTGGGGCACGGTGGTGTGGAGGTCTCGGGTGTACCCTGCCTTGAATTTGCATGTTTTTCTGGTGGGTTTACTCGGCGTGCTTCAGTTTCCTTTCAAAGTCATGTAGGATGTGGGGTTTTGTTATACTATATTGACCCTGCTAGTGTATGTTTTGCTCGTATTCACCCTGTGATGTGCTGACGTTCAGGATTTGCTCCTGCCTCGCACACAATGCTTGCTGGGATGGGCTAAACCCTGAATGGATGGCATAATTAAACATGTATAACAAAGATTTTTTTAAAGTTCTGAACACTCCGTGGGCTAAGTTTATAACTAGTTTTAATTTCACAATGACGTTTATCGTGTGGTGATTGGTTAGGTGGAGAAAGAAAAAGGAAGGATAGGAACTGAGGGTTTGGTACGTCAGACAGACAGCACGCATGCAATAAAGAAAGCCCACTCAGAAGAACATGCATTGAATTATGTGTTCGTGTCTCCGACCACCAGATCACAAACCCAACATTTACACAATATTTAAGTTAAACCTGTGCGAAACTCATTCATACATCCAGTTTTTTGGAGCCTCGTCACACCTGCCATAAAGTTCTCTACACAGAACGTACACCTGGGGACCCCTTACTGTGAGGGAGCAGCACTACTGCCACACTACCGTGCATGTTTAATACCTGCTTTTATGCATTTCATCCTGAAAATGGTATCAAGTATATATTAAATTCTAAATTTTCAGAGAGCAGGAATATCATGAAGTGAATGTATTCTGTACGGTGATTGCTGCCGGCGCCTCCTCTTAGTGCGGACGAAGTCAGTTTAAGAAGCACGTAGTGATTAACAACTGGGTCGGGGAACACAACACAAAGCATTTAATGTGCTACATTAACTTATGATGGGGTTTGAGAAAATCTAGTAAATTGAACATTGATTTTAGGATGAAGTTTAGTTTACGACATTCTACTTTAATTATAAAATAAACTATGAGAATAAAGTGGAAATGTCGACTTTAATCTCGACATAAACGGTGAGAATAAAGTCAACATTTTGACTTTATTCTCGACATAGTTTTTTTTTTATTCCTTGTGTGCGTAGTTTTTTTTTTTTCTTCACCGTGGCCCTAGTACAATTCCGTAGGGCTATACCACAAATAGCATTATTTATGTATATTAGTTTAGCTTGAAGCAAGGTTCATATTAATGCAATTTGCCTAAATGATGGTTCAGTTGGTAAAGATGTCATCACCAAGTTGCACTTGTTTTGTTTTATTTTATGTTTATTTGGTGAATACTGTGTAATGCACCTGGGCTTGAAGTCTTGAATTAATAGTATTATTACTGGAAGTCGCACTATTATTTATTGTATTGTTATTATTTATTAGTTTAAATATTATGTAGTTTAATGATGGTAAAGTTGTTTAAAAAGTCACTTTAATGTGTCAGTGGACAGAGATTGTTAACATTAACAGAAAGTGTAGTTGGTGTACAAAAAATATTTACTATTTATTCATTTTCTAAGACATGTAGATAGAGATAGATAGATGGATACTTTATTAATCCCAAGGGGAAATTCACATACTCCAGCAGCAGCATACAGATTATAAAAAAAAAAAGTGCAATACAACATTTGACAAGCACCTGTGGGGTATTTTACTAAGTCTAAATGCTAATTTGGATGGTTGAAAATATGTTGTCAAAATTTTAGTTTAAGTTGTTGTTCAATAAAAAGGTTCTATATTTTGACTACATCTGTCATGCAATGTGATTCCTTCTCTTCATTAGTGCCACCCTCTCGAAAACTATCACTTTATGGGGCCATGCAAACCTGTATTAATAATTGTGTGCACATTAAAATATTTTTTTTTTTTTTTTTGTACAATTATCATGACCGTGGAATAGGTTATTCTTAGCCAGTCTAGCCAAAATACCATCGAATACAGTGAAACTGGTATAATTTTGAAAAATACCGTGATATAGAATTTTGGTCATACCGCCCAGCACTAATAAATAATATAATAATATACACATACATACACTAGGTGGGCTTTGCCACCTGCTTGCTTCACTTGCCAACCCCCACGCGCCAGCCACTTCGTGTCTCTGCCAATCGGGTATGTGGATTTCACTTTCACCAAACAACAAATCTTTTAATTCTCGCAGATAGGCCTCTTCATTGGGAAGAAACACTACTTTTCCCAGATGGCAACATGAATTAGATGATCTACAAGTCTCCAACATAAAGTTTAAAGCCAAACAATATCTACATACTTCTGTCATATAACCTATCTCTTTTTGCTGTTCTGTTATTTCACAGAGGAATAATTTCCATTTTTTAGCACTAATGCGATCTTTACTATCAGATTTTTGAGACTTTAGAATTTTAGTACTTTCATAATCTCTAACCTGCTCTGCATGTGTATTGCAATGTTTTTGAACCTATTTACCACGCTCTACTTTGTCTTCTACTCTTTGTCTTTTATTTCTGACCCTGTTTGGAGCTGAGAGTGGAGGAACTGTGTCTGACAATAGCATTCATACGAATGAGAAGTGATTGAACTATGGGTGTGGTTGTAAGTGTTTGAGAGGATTGCGGGACTTGTCAAAATCTCTTGGCAAAAAGTCTTGCCTTGCTTGACCTGAAATTATCTCAGAGAAGGTCTCATCCCTGGATTTCCTTTTATAATAGAGAAATATATTAAAAAATCTTTCTGTCTGTTCGCTTTTCACAAAGGTTAACTTTTGATTTAGAGTGGGTTTTTTTCTATAATTTGCTTTAACATTCCGGTTGATTTTACGACTTCTCTTATTGCGCTAAGAATCGTAGTTCGCTTGCTGGAGCAATATATTTGTGCTAATCTGAGATTGAGGCTGCGGAAAGAGGAGAACAGGTAGCATGACATCGGGAGTTGGGAGCCGGGTGGGGCCCTCCTTATTGTCCTGTTTCACTACTATGTGGGCAGAGTCATGGGGGATGGCTAGTATATTAAATAAATTAATTCAGGTTAAACCCTGTAATTGTGAATACCAATGTAACAAAATTTTCAGAATAACAAATACTTTTTGTTGGCCTGGAAAAATATTCATACAACATCATGTTTAATGGATTTTGATTTAATGAAACATAAATTTCAGTATAACAAATGTTTTTTTTGACCAAAAAGGCCACTGAAGATAATAAATGTGATGCAAAAAAATATGCCTGTACTTTTGTCTTTGGAACCCTGCAACAGGCTGTCCCTTTCTTGTTAGACCAAAAGAAGGAGGCAGTCTGTTGCGAAATTTCTATTCTTGGGCAGTGTCCATGAGAGTGTCCGCACAACATCTTACAGGTATAGTCGAATTCTGAGTTAGTGCTGTAGCGAGCGTCTGTGTGGGTAGTTGTTGTATGTGGATAATGTATTGTTCACAAGTTTCACTGTGCTTCTCAAAGTTTTCTTTGCAATGAACAAAAAAAAGTGCAAAATGGCGTCCGTTTATCCTGAAAAAAATCAGGTGAAAATTGGCTAAAACTCCAGAATCTAATTCTGCCTTTTCTAGACAGGGATGCACCACATGCATGTTTAAAAAATGAGTGCACAACCCCCTCATTAATAGAATCATTGATAATGGCTAGCTAGTAAAGGTTGACCCAAAACATCAAAGGCTTCCACTAAGGCATGGTGGTACAACGTCAAGAGGACTGAGAGTAGGTTTAAGGGTGTCAATAGTACTTTTTAACTGTGAAAGTGAAGACAAGATCAAAAGATTCCGAGACAATGCCATGAATAACAGCAGGAAGTTCATAGCCAGTTGGAACAATACCACAGCGGGTTGTATCAGTTTTACTGACAAAGACTGAAAGAAACTGCTCACATGAAAGAACAGTACAGTGGAACCTCGGGTCACAACCATAATTCATTCCAAAACTCTGGTCGTAATCCGATTTGATCGTGACCCAAAGTAATTTCCCCCAAAGGATTGTATGTAAATACAATTAATCTGTTCCAGACCATACAAACTGTATGTAAATATATTTTTTTAAACATTTTTAAGCAGAAAAATAGTTAATCATACCATAGAATGCACAGTGTAATAGTAAACTAAATGTAAAAACATTGAATAACACTGAGAAAACCTTGAACAGAGAAAAGTAATATTGCAAGAATTCACGCTAGCCTTACGAACCGCTTGCTGCAAACACTTTTTTTTTTTAATGAGTTTTAAGCACAGGGAAAAAAATGATCATTTGAAAAATCCGTAATTTAATAAACAACCAAGAAAGTAACATTGCAACAATGCACGCTACAAACCGAAAAATGAACATTTGAAAAATCTGTAATACAAAAACTAACCATAAACTAACCTTGCATGAGTTGAGTTCTGGCTTGAAGGAAGTGAGGAGGAACTGGGTGGAGGGGAGATTACAGTTCTGAGGTAAAGTCTGTGACGATGCGGGTTTGCTGCATGCTCCCATCTCGCTTCCGGGAGCCCTTAAACCCATCACCGTCAGTAATATTACCGTTGAGCACGACAGTGAGGCACTACTACAATGGAGCAATCGGATGGTGCAAAAGTGCCAAGTGCTTTTATTAAATCAACAAAACAACAATCAAAAACAAAGTCCAAATTAAATAAAGTGCAGTGCTTTCAGAATCCTTCAATAAATAAATGATCCCATAAAAACAGAAGTGAAATGGAGGTTAAAATCCAATAGAAAAAAGTCTTCATTAAATACAACGAGGTTAAAACAATGCTGAAAGCAGTCTCTTTAAAAACAAGCCCGGTGCATTCTTTAACTGCCTTCTCGGCCTTACGCGGCCAGCTGTCTCTCTTGCTCGCGCTCTCTCTCTCTTTCGCTTGCTCGCTCGCGCTCTCTCTCTCTTTCTCTTGCTTGCGCGCTCTCTCTCTCGCTCTCTCACTGCACAGGGAGAAACTGAACACATGCGGAAATCATCGGCGCGTACAGACCGGAAGGGAAACTGGCTTGTTCATCACCCGAGTGTGTGGTCATGAACAGATGCAAAAGTTTGGCGAACTTTTTGGTTGTAACCCGATTTGTATGTGGTCCGAGACATTCATGACCCAAGGTTCCACTGTACTATTTAATCCTGTCACAGAATGAGGGTGAATGGCCGCATTAATTGAATTAATAAGACCCTAGAATTCTTAGAATGACGGGATACTAAATCAGCAAAGAAATCATGTGTAGCTTTCTTAACTGCAACCTGGAAGTTGTTTCTAAACAGATTTTTAGGACTTCTCTATTCATTCAGTCCATCTTTTTTCCAATGCTGTTCCGCAGTTCGACAGGTGCGACGTAGCGGTCGCGTAGTTTCATTTAGCCAGGGAGCAGGTCTTCCCTTATTACAGCACATCTTGAGCGGAGCAATTGAATCTAAAACCGTTTTACATGAAGAATTAAATTCTAAAACAGAATCATCGATACCATCATATTGGACAAGTACATCAAGACTAGAGAATATGGTTTTAAAATCGGATATAATGGAAGAATTTAAAAAGCGAGCACAGCGTGGAGCACAACTAGTAATAGGAACATCAACAGTAATATTCAAATCCATTATTATAGAAAAGTGATCAGTTAAAGAAACATCGCATAAATCAATATTATTAACTGAAATATCACTTGTAAGAACGAGATCAAGGGTGTGACTGAGGGAGTGAGTTGGCGTATTAATATGCTAGATAAAATCAAATGAGTCCAAAAGTCTTGTAAGACTCCGACACAAGAACATACTTTTAAAAACAGTGGCAATGCCCCCACCACAATGAGTTGGCCGAGGAGAGTTTAAAAATTAATAACCTGATGGTACCAAGTCAGTAAAACATGAAGAGTCACCATGTACAATCCAGGTCTCAGTGATTAAAAAAGAAATCCAGTTTATTTGAGATAGTAAAGTCTTGCAGAATAAAAGTTTTATTAGACACTGATCTCACGTTCAAAAGAGCAGTCTTGATAGAGGTAGAAGAGCTTGTTGCGGGATGAGCACGGGTGAGTGTGCGAAGATTAGCAGCGTTTACTCCCTGAGAGCACACAGAGGAAGAGTGATGCTGCCTTGAAATGGAGAAATTAAATCTGGTATCCAGCACCCATGGACCAGGGATGGAGTCCTGTGCAGGAGAAGATGGGTCATAGACGACTCTCAGGCATCTGCAATCCAAGCTCTGGGACTTGAGTCGGCGTTGTTTAACAGCAATACCAGCTCTTTTTTCATGACGGCGGCGGGTGCATTTGCGTCTCTGAGAGGCATTCAGCTCACTGATACAGGTGAACACTGGCGTCCAGGTGAAGAAGTCAGGAGATAAATAAAACAAAGGTGGAGGTTCACATAATAGGTGGAGGTTCACATAATAATATATATTATATATTAATTATATAATAATATATAACCCGAGGTTCCTTGGGTTACGACACAGTTCTGTTCCTATGACAGTGATGTAACCTGAATTTTGGTGCAAGTTTAAACATACCCTAGCCTAAGTCACTTACCTATCCTAACACAGTTATAAAATCATAATCTAGAACATAAAAATACAACTAAGCCACAGATAAAGGAAAAGGACATAAATATACTGTACTGTACACTGTACTGTAGTAACAGAAAAAATGACAAAAATGAGTGTAACACTTTAACTATATTCCTGTGGTTGGCATGCATACTGGAAGGGGCATTGTAAGGTGGGAGAGAGTGACCTATTGGGAGGAGGATTACCATTTTCGTACTGCTGTACTTGTTTCTTACCAAAATGTATACTGTATCTCCTAACACAGTATCAATTTTCAAATAAGCCACAAATGTATCAAATGTTTGTAAGCTGTTTTTCAAGAAGACACAAAGCTAACATGCTTAACAAGTTTACAAGTTAAGCTAGCAATCTTATTATTTTTTTTTTGTAAGTGAAAATGTAAACTGTTGTACTTAACACAAGCTCACTGTCCAAACTAAGACAAGTGGTGCCTATTTTAATTTAAGGACAACATAAAAAGGTCAGAATTCAAGTAGATTTTCTTGCCGTTTGTTTATTTGCACAGGATGACTACTGTGATTCCTTTTTTTCAGTTTGTTACTCAACTTTCTTTAACGTAAAGGCTACTATTCCAATTGGCTCTTGCTCTCTGGTAAAACAAGCCTTGACTTGCTACTCTTTGTTTACCCAGCTGGAAGTTTACTAATAGTAGAGGCAGCACGTAATAAGATTTGATTCTTTTAAACCCTGGCATCGCCTTATTTCTGTCCAGTCAAGCACACAGATTTTTTAAATAATGTTTTAAAAGAAACATTCAAGGCTCACATTATATAGGTGCATCAGACTGCATGCATAGCAATTATCTGACCATAGCAACTTGTAGTGTTACAGCAGTCAATGGTTTTTCCAGACCACATTGGTGCTCATTAACTGGGAAGTTTAAAGTACATACATGAAAGAAGCCGGAAGATTTTAATGTAGTATAAAAACAACAACAAAAACACATTACCAAAAGGGTGATCTTCTCTGAGGAGTAATGTAATTAATATGGAATATTAACAACTACGTTGTTGCTTAACGTTCTTTCTTAATGAAATTTCTAAGTTATTGGAGACTGTTATAACCAAAGGTTAGAGAATTATGCGTATTCATTCAATTTATTGTGTTAAATCTCTGCTGCTTATATTTCACTCGGCTTGCTGTCAATTGTGATTTTTATTAACAAAACCATCCTAGTACTTCTTGGAATGTTTTCAGTGTATGACAAAAGTACATAGTAAACAATGAACATGCACAACAGGAGTATTGGCTGTTTTTTTTTTTTTTATATTACTGATACATGAGATGTGAGTATTACTGTTCCAATACTCCTGAAATAATAATGAGAGTTTGTAACACAGTATTGCTGGTGTTGTTTACTTTGTTTCCTGTTTTCAGTGTTTCATACTCAGAACACTATGTAGTACAGATTTCAGCTTTGCTGAAGTGTTTATTGTATTTGTTTTATATGGGAGCCTATTGGTTAAGAAATATTGTGTATTTATGAATCTAGAAGAGTGTAATCTTCATTTCAAGTTTTAGAGAAAGGTATGTATGGTATAAAATAAAGTTTAAATTCAGTATTTAATGTGTTTTAATTTAGTACAGGTTAAGAAGTAAATCTCATACTGAAATTAAAAAAATATAGAAGGAGTAATCTGAACCATCAGCTTTGAAGACAGAATTCAATATAAGTGATTGCTGTAAACAAGCATTTAAAAAAAATGTTTTACAATGTCAAATATGACAGACATGAATATCTTTTAAGGAACACGTTCAATAGCTTTTGAGGCTTTTGTGTTTCTTCATTTGTTGTTTTTTTTTTTTTTTGTTTTTGGTCATCCACATGTGCCTGTGAGGAAGCTGAAATGCACAAAATAACTTTTGATTTGCCTTTAAAAGGGTAGGTTCATAGAAATGTTGTAGCAGACCAGTCCAAATGTTTCCTGCTGTTAATGACTGAAGGGGATGTATTTAAATTCCTTTTTGTGTTAGGTTTTGATCAACTTTATCACTTTATTTCCAATCTTTTTTCATTTTTTAGTCTTTTTTTACTTTAAGCAAGAAATATTTTATTCTAGTTTGTAAACACTTCAGTTTATTCTTTAAATTTTAAATGAGTTTGGATCTTTTTAGTTTAATTGTAGTCACTATAGAAGCTAACTTTTTAAACATTTACTTGGGTGTTGGAATTATTTTTAAACATATAGGTTGCATTATTTCTATAAATTTTTCATTAGGAGAATGTCTCATTTTTATTTAATGCTTTTTATGTGAAAAATTTTTCTTTAAGAAACATTGATTTACTTTATATGAAAGCTGATTTTTTCACTTATTTTAGGAATATATGAAATTACAAAATTTATATATGTTTTCATCCATCAGAAATTATATTTTCTCTCAGACTGTTGTCCTAGGCACAGCTTTGTGTCCTCAGACAGAATATACTGGTAGAGGAAGATAACATGCCATTCTCAGGCCCGCTTAATTAAATTTGATTAACCATATTGCAAACTTTTGAATAGTGCTTTATGAACTCTGATAATCTTATGTTTTAGTGGAGTTTGTTATGGTAAACTAGTGCAAGCAATGCAGTCATTGCAATTTGTCTTTTAGAACAGTTTTGCCAAGAACATGCCTTTCAGCCCACCACAGCTCACCAATCCTAATTTTTCCAAAATAGCGTTAACATTCCGATTTTTAAAGTTCCTTAATCACCACACCAACATTACAAGTGCCTATGGTTATCTGTTTGAAGACAAACATCGAAATGTTTGCAAAATATGCCTGTAATAAATTTTAGTCTGTGTTCTAAGCTGTTTCTGAAGAAGTTAATAAGTAATAACTGGGGTATGTTGTCCTAATTCCTTTTTATAGTTTTTAAAATGTAATAATGTCACCTCTTAATTTCAATTTGCTTAAACTGAAAAGGTTCCTCTCCTTCATGGTTTAAACCTCACAGCTCTGGAATCAGCCTAGTTGCTCTTCCCTGGATTTATTTATGTTTTTATTTATTTTTGTAATATGGTGACCAAAACTGCCTATAGTACTTAATTCAGAAAAACCCTTCCTAATGTAATATGTAGCTTAAGCATACTTGGGCCTTGGTTTGTTCTCTATACATCATGCAGTATAACTTAACATCTTGTTAGCCTCCTTAATGGCTTCTGTACACTGTCTGAAAGAAGATAGTGATGTCTACTTTGAAGAAGTCATTTCCATAAGTTGTTTTTATGTTTCAAACATCCCATTGTATATTCAAATCTAACATTTTACTTCCTATTTATGATGCGTTATATTTACTTAAATTAGATTTCATCATCCTCAAATCTTCCCCTGCAGTCTAGAGTCTTTCACCCTTATTGTTCCTCATTCTTTCATGTTCTCCTTTACCTTTCTTTTACTACTAAAATAATGAAGGAATCTCTTTGGGTCATTTTTTGCCTTTTCCACAATATTTCTCACTAATTCCTTTAAGTTTTCTTAATCATTGTGCTCATGTTCCGATAACCTCTTCATTTAGCACTGGAATTATTTGACTTTTACACCTTATGCAACTGTTTTTCCCCCATTATACAGCTGTTTAGCATATTTTTAACTCCTTATTTCTTACTACTTTTTAAATTTTGGGATGAACTCCTTAACTGATTCCATACTTAAAAGCTTATCCCAGTTTATCTTTTTTACACTTAGCCATGTCTGATCAAAATCTGCCATCCTAAGGTTAAACTTGACAGTTTTTTTTGAATGTTTGCTTGCTTGCTAGTAAAATTGTAGCTTTAATTCAATTTGTCTCTCAGTTTTTAGTTTAGCTCTTATTTTATTTCTAATGGCTTTATTAGTTTTTATCAACAATTATCCTTGGTTAATATTTGGATTATTAAACTGCACCATGACAATAATATCCTTTTCTAAATAATTTTTTTTAACAATATTAAAAAGGTGCATACTTACTGACAGTATCATCTGCATTAGCACTAGAATCCCTGAAGCCTACGAAAAAACTCTTAATCCCGGGCCACCTTATATTCCTTTGCACCTCTCCATCAGCGTCTTTTGTTTTGTAAATGTGTGGATCAGCCTAAGCAGCAAGCAGCCTGCTATACCATCCCCCCAACAAACGTAGATCAATTCGCAGAAAAGATTCTCAGAGCTAATGTCTCTATCTGGGTGTGATGATCCTGGAATTGAAGAGGGTAAATAATATATCGTCATTTGGAATACATACTTTTCATGTGTGTTCTGTGTCTACGATGATCTATGTAAGTGTAGGATGACAGAAAATTCGAGGCAGGAATTGTTGAACACATAACTAAAAAAGAAATGTTTCAAATATTTTAGTAATAATTGACAAAATGTAGACATAATGTGTATAAAGTATGAAGACTGAAGTCCTAATATCAAATAAATACTTTCATAAAAGCTACAAGTATAACAAAACAAGTGCGCTTTTATTCAAGAAAAAGAAATCTGGTTGGGGTACAAGGCCAACACGACTGTTTGGGTGATGCAGTGGTAAGAATTGCTGACTTGTAATCAAGAGGTCCCCAGTTCGACTCCCAGCGCGTCCGTTTTGAGTAAGTGAGCTGCTGTTGTTGTTACTATTATAGAATAAAAACACATTTGATTTGAGTCTGTAAAAGCCAGTGTAAACTTATGATACTTGTAAAAGTTAGTGTTTTTTTAAAATTTTTTTTAAATTCAGTTTTATTCTCTCAGTCACTTTCACACTCCCCCTGATCTGACGCTGCTAGTTTTGAAATAGACATACTATAACAGAGATGAACTCAGATGAGGATGAGGGTTCTACGGAGAAAGAGAAGAGAAGCCCTCCCCTCAAGAAACGTCCACTCACGCATAAGAACAACGCAGCTGCACCAGGAGTAAAGGCGAAAGATTGCCACCATTTGGATGCAGCAGCAGGTCAGGCGTCATCCTGCCAGTCAATGTGTCACATGCATGTCCTTCAAAGAAACAGCAGGGCTTACAGAGCTCGCCAAGGTATCGTGTAAAGTTCTGTTTGTGATTGTTTTCTGAAGGTCTTTATATGAAAAACATTTAAAATGTTACTTTTATAAAAGCCAGCTCGAATGTTATTTGCCTTTATTTATTTACTTACTTTCCTACAGCGTAAAGTCACAAGTAGACTGCAGAGTTTCCTGTGTTTGATTGACACGAGTGTGATTGTGCATGATTATGCTTCGTTCTGGGGTTGATTGGGGTAGTTGGCTATAGGAGTGTGCAATATGTATCATCTACAATAATGTCTTAATTGTTGTTTTAACGATGTGTGAACTAAAATTATTGAAAGTGTCACACACTTTGCAAAAAACAATCAAAAATATGCCTTGAAAGTCAATACATTCGCTGTCTCATGTAACATAATCATATAGACTACTGTGCAAGCACATAGGCGTGCACAAAGCGAGCAGATAAGCATGCACGGCATGGCCACCAGGGGGCACACCAGTTCCCAAACATGACACAGACGGGTGCTAGGTACAAGTCCAGTACAGCACACATTTTTATTTTGGATGTGGGAATTTTTTTCCTTTCATTACCCCTTCAGCAAGCACAGTGCAATGAGCCACAATATACAAAGTCCACAGCACTGTATCTTCTTCCTTTCCTTCTGCCTCCACTCCTTCTTTGGCAAGCTTTGTCCTCTTCCTCTCGACTCTGGCTGTCTGAATGAAGGTAGGTGGCTCCTTTTATACTTACATTTTATACAGGTGGCTCATTAGTGAGGTCTGGAATCACTCCTAGGTGTGGTGAGAGCCCAACAAAGTAGGGCTCTGTAGCTTACTCTTGTAGCTCCCATGAATCTCAACAGGGCCGTGGCATACTTCCAACTCCCATGCAATAGGTGGCATGACATAACTAACGCCGTCACCAATTACATCACAAAAGATACGGTGCCAATTCAAGCAGTTGAGAGGGATGGTTTCAAATAACTTTTGAATACTTTATACACACGATACAAACTGCCTGGCCAAAAATATTTCAATCAAATAGCTCTGCCTAAATTGTATCATTCATGTCACTAAACTCTGACACACAAACTGCAGGGGCTTTCACATTTTTCCACAACAACTGATTTATTGTCAAGCTGAAACCCTCCTTGACAGTACATTTCATCGATGAAACCTGGCAACTGCAAAGGTACTGTTTGCAAACATCCTACTTCCCAGAAGACCACAAAGTTGACATCACTGAACAAGGTCTGAAAGATGTGCTGACATCATTGTTGCTGCAAGAAAACAATATGGCTGGCATGACAGCAGACACTGGGGCTAACATTATCAGTGCACTATGGATCAACAGCTGGAAGAGGCTTCCTTGTTTTGGAGATAGGCTTCTGCCATTGGGCCTGTTTTATTTCGCAGGACGTCTTGGTTGAGGGTCCTTGATTCCAAAGCATATTTTTTCTTTGTTATTTAAAACACTCTATCACAGATCTCTGCCTCCTCACACCTCTCTTTCCCTCCATTATGGCAGTAGAAGTTGGAGCAGGTGATGACACAAGGGAAAGAGAAAAAAAAACACAAATTCCGAGAAGGTGAGTCTCTGCACACTGCTTTTGAAAAAATGGATCAAGAGCTAGTTGATGATACCTGAGGTGGACAGTGAATAAATCCACGTGAGTGGTGGAAACACAAGAATTACATCTCTCCAAATTGGTGAAACTTGCAAAAAAGTACCTGTGCATCCCTGCCTCAGGCAGGCCAGAGGAACTGTAACATGTAACCATGTTGCTCTGAAGCCAGATGCTTTGGATAGACTAGTGTTTCTGTCACACAACAAAGTTTCCTCAGTAGAATTTTAGTTTTTTATTTTATGTAATATCTTTGTGCATTATTGGACAGAACTTAAAGTAAATTTATTTAAAAATGTTATAGGTTTGGGATTTTTTGTATCTTTGTGCAATATATGACATAACTTGTTTATAAATGGTATAGTTTTTTTTTACTGTGCAGTATTTGACACAACTTTAGGTTTTTAAACTATAGTACAGTATGTTAGATTTTTGTTCTTGCTTGTATGCTGCACTATTCACCTTACAGCAGAGCAGTTTGTTTTTCCGGGCTGTAATGTTCATGCCCTGTAGTTCAATTATGATTAGTATTTTATTCCCTTTGGATTCATATCTTTTTTACATTAACCCTTAAACTGCCACATACTTGGAGATTTAATGCACCCCTGGATGCCAAATACTTTTTGCTGCACATTTTAAGTAAACATCACAATTCACCAAGAAAAACTGAAATTTTAATGGAACACTTTTTTTTTTCATGCAACAATGATCATTTTAAACACTGCCAATGAACTAAAAACTATTTAAAAAAAAAAAAAAAACAAACAACTGGAACAATATGTACAAGGTGCAACTGATGCTGTTGATGAAATTCAGTAAATCATCGAGCAAACTGTGCTTGAACTGGCTGCACGCAAACATACAGAGGTAAACGCTGATGCTTGCAGGCTAGTCTAGTGCAGCGGCTGAATTGCAGTGACAGGGATGCTGCATTGCTTCAGGGGACGGCAGTGGTCACGAGCTGGCTACTCAACGAATGTATGGCACTGACTCATCAACGTGCTGGCAAATTGCACTGGGAAGCGACTATAGCTGGTTGTGGTGTTGAATGAATGTATAGTACGTCGCTGAATATACTCGGCTCTGGCAAGCTGGCAAATTGCACTGGGAACCGACTTTAGCCGGTTGCGGTGTTCAATGAATTGCTGAATATACTCGGCTCCAGCATGCTGGAAAATTGCATTGGGAACCAACTATAGCCCGTTCAGTCAGTTTAAGGGTTACGGATAAGTGTTGGTTTGAAATTATCTCATTATAATAGTTTTGTTGGTCTTAGTGCAATTTTTTGTATAAATCCTGTAGGCCACTTTGAAATGGTGTACTCATACTTGCACTGTTTGATTTCAGTAATACTTTGACTAGTGATTTTAATGGTTTTTTTTGTGTTATGTTACTTCAGTTTTAAGTAAATAAATAAAAGACCTGTTTTTCCATTTATTTCATTAGTGAGGTACAATTAATATCCTATTAAAAAGACCAAGCTAGATAAATAACTTTTACATACACATTTTTAAACGATGAAAAATACTATCTAATTACCGTTATTGTCTGAGTCACAGAATATATCAAGATATAATTTTTTGCCAAAATTGCACACCCCTACTTGGTTTTTCACGCGCACACGTGCAGATGTGGGTGGGTCTGTCAGGTGCCTCATTTGTGCCTCTGAGGTAATGGCATGTCACAACTGCACCCAATCATACAGAAAAGATTAAAGGAGCCTACATGGAAGGACCGGAAAAAAAAAAAGAACGGCAGAGAAAGAAAAGAAGGTGAGAAATGTAACAGAGAAATAGAAAGTAGAGATAGAGGTTAAAGAGAGAGAAAAAGAAGGAGAAAGAGAGACACGATCAAGAGAATCCATACTAGAGGACCAGAGGTAGGTGGTCAGGTGCAACCCACAAGGAGGTGAGTTTGGGGCTGATAAAGGGATGCTCCTATTGAGCAAAGCTTGGGAGTAGGAGTGGCCTGTTAAGTGGAATTTCCTGGAGATGCCAAAGGACAAGCTGTTGGAAATGTGTGTGAGGCTAAGTGATGTACATCAATGCTACTGATGGACTAGCAATGGGGATCTGAGCCAGGTATTGAGTGATTACTGTCCCTGACCTTTTTATGTTGTCCTTTAATTAAAATGGACACCATTTTTCTAAATGTGGATGGTGACCAAGCTTTTGTTTAGTATAACATCTCATATTTTCAGTTAGAAAAAGAACAGATAACAAAGAATTTGAAATTACTGCTTAGGAGTGGATTTTGTCTAGTTTACTTGTAAAATTGTTTTGCATGTTACCCTTGTATCTTCTTAAGAAACATCTTATGAACATTTCGTTTGGTTTGTGGCTTTATATTTTTTTTTAAATCTTGTGTGTGTGCCTTACGGTTTAAGCTTTGTTAAGAAATAAGTACTGCATAATTAAAATGATAATCCATGTTTATAATTATACCTCCATAATTAGAAGTATCTAGCAGGTTCACTGTTTAAAAAAAAAAAAAAATCCATTAAGCCCTCTTAAGTAGAGTAAATGTATATTTTAACAGGAAAGTAACTGTACTGCTAATAAAGATGAAAAATAATTTAAAACCTCTAAATGCATTTATATTTACATTTAAGCAATATTTAACTATCAATATTTTTGTTAAATAAACTGAACTTTTGTGTACAGTTTTGATTTACAGTTTAATTGTAAAATTACCAAGGTTAACACTTTAATATAGAAACGAAGTCTTCTACATGTTTATGTTGTGATTTTCGAAACAAACTGCTTTAGGCCCCTTACCTGAGGGAACCTTACTGGCCATAATGGATGTTGAGGCACTTTACGCAAACATCCCCCATGCCAATGCATGTGAAACATACTTTAAACAACATGATTTACCCACAGAGTCAGTTGTACAAATGGTAAAATTCACTCTTATACACAACTTATTCTCATTTGGAGAAGATGTCTACTTACAACAAATGAGGACTGCAATGGGCTGTTGGTTAGCACCTCACTATGCAAACCTATTTATGGGAAAATTGGAGGAGGATTTTATGTCAACATGCATCTTGAAACCAATGCTGTTATCTCTGTTACATAGATGACATAGTCCTAATCTGGACTGCCAGTAGAAGGAACGCCTCCATTTTAATAACGAATATAACTCTTTCCACCCCAACATAAAGATGAAGCTTAATTAATCAAAAACAGAAGTCAACTTCCTTGATTCCACTGTTTAACTGAAATATAACACCCTTGTAACCTGTTTTTCACAAACCAACAGACAGACACACCTACCTGAGAAGTGATAGCTTTCTCCCCAAGCATATAAGATGTTATATTCATTACAACCTTATTTGCTCAGACCCGACAGACCAGGATGAACAACTGCAGGAGCTTAGACAAGATTTCATCAGACAAGGTTATGCTCCCAAAACAACAGACACTCAAATAAGAAGAGCTACTGTCATACCCAGAGACAACCATCTGGAATATAAAAACAAAGACAACAAGAACTGCATCCCCCTTGTTGTCAACTACAACCCACATCTTGAAGCACTTTGAAAAATTATAAAAACTTCAGCCAATACTAAATAATGATGAAACGCTGAAAGATGTATTTCCAGAACCACCCCTCCTGGCATACAGACAGCCACCAAACCTGCAGCAACTAATTGTTTGAAGCTTCCTGGGTGAACCAACAGACAAAGGTAACATCGCATAATTATTATAATTATGCGATTATTTTCCTGCAGATCATCTAATGTGGTCTACCTAATTCTCTATATGAAATGTCACGCCACTGCCCTCTATGTGGGAGAAACTGGACAAACACTCAGCCAAAGAATGAAATTACTTGGGGTCCACATTAAGCATGGCAATAGATTAGCTCCTGTAGGAGCTCACTTCAGCAGCGATGGACACTGTGAGAAGAACTTTAAAGTCACTGTGCTTATGGGCAACTTCAAAACGAGAGCAAGAGAGAAAAGAAAGGGAAGTTAAACTTATGCTAAAATGTAACATATTGCAACCTGGTTTAAATAGAGAGAAACATTTTATAACTAAATATGAGGATCGTTTGCATCTCTCGGACTGACCCAGACAACCTGACTACAGATCCACATCGTATGGAAAACTCATTAAAATCTTCAAAATACTTGCTAGATGAATCCTAACTTGGAGAGGTCTATTAATTTTTAACATCTGAGATGTCTCGCTTAAAGGTTTTCCAATGTTGTACCTGTCCTAGTGTCTACATAAACGCAGGGAATTTCAGTCTCTGTATTACGTCTTGCCTGAAGAAGGGGTCTGAGTTTCCTCAAAAGCTTGCATATTGTAATCTTTTTAGTTAGCCAATAAAAGGTGTCATTTTGCTAAACTTCTTATTAAAGAGATAAAAAAAAGAACAATCTATATTGCAATTGACCAAATTTATTAACATGAAATTGGTGATCGAATAACTAAATAACCTGATCAAATAACGTGGTCAAAGCAGCCCTAGCAGGTATGTTAAAGGGTAATTACTGTTTAACATAACTTTCTCTTTAATTTCTGGTTATCTTCGTAAGCATGATTCCATAAGTTATTCTGCATACAATGAATAAATGTGTACTCATTATTTACTTTATCTGTAGATTTTAATGATTATGTATTTCACTCATACTCTTAAGTTACTGGCAAAGTGCCACAATTACTTGCTATCCATAATGATCTGTTGTACCCAACAATTTTAGCTTGAGGCTTCAACATAGACTTTAACTCTGCATCCGGTGGGCTGGGGGGCGCGGGCGCACAGACACAGCACTTAAGGGGCACTTCATGTGAGTGTCCCCGCTTCTAAAGCCTATCGGCTTTGGTGCATGGCAACCGGCCAACCTCGAAAGTGTTTGTGGAACATGGGTGTCCAGAGTGAGGTGAGGCTGATGGCATCAATGCAGAAGCATTGGAATGAAGCAGTTGGGGACGCATGGAGTTACAGATGACTTCTGGTAGTGGAAAGTTGGTAAAGTGTTCAGCTGCTGGAGGAACTAATAGTCCTTTTCAGGGCTTGCTCCTACCAACTTTTTACAGAGTGCTAATCCATTTCTTTGTGTTCTGCATCCCCAGGTTGTTACAGTACCTATTAAATGCTAATGCAAAAATAATGTGCTCTACTTTTGAATATCTTTCATTGTAATTAGGAAACTAATTCACCTGCTATGCAATAATACAACCTCGGAATGAGTGGGTAAAAAAAGCACAATGGTACACAGTGTTCTCCCCAGAATTTTTTTCTAGCCAGGTAGCATGAAAAGTAGCCGGGCGGGACGGGGAAATTTTGGTGGTGGGGAAAATTAAAAATGTGCACTATTTTTATTAGTTAATTATTATTATTTTCCAATGCTCAATATGACTTCCTTTTTTAAGGTTTGACACTTGTGCCAGAATATTTTTTATTAAATTTAAGAAGTATCCAATTCAGGATCCTGCAACTCTAACAAAAATTTTAAATAACAATTGTTATGACATAAACCAAGAGGCACAAGTATTGTCGCTGTCGGGAAGAAAAGTGAAAACAATAAAAAAAAAGTGTTCTTCAAAGCCAACTTGCATATGCAGAAAGTGTCTTCAGTTAAATATTTATTCTTCTTTTCTTCCTAGAAAAGGAACAACCCATTTATTTAGTGTTCCAACAGCTTTTTAAACAACGCTGTATATGGCAACTCATTTTTTGCCAACTAATACATGGATCTTAAAGCTCCCACAAAGGCATCTCTCTAAGTTATTTAACACAGATACAGATCTTTCAATTTGACCGATTCCAGTTTGCTTTAGTACACACTTTCCTAAAAGGTCAGCAGAAGACTCAATGTGCGTTTTACTTTTTTCATGGTCCAGCAAGCTTTCTTTTCGAATTCTTGTGCATGGCACATTTACCCAAGGTAACTCGCTCCTTGGGGGTGTTTGTTTGAATATTTCATGCACAATGAGCACCACATACCATTTTCTTTGACCATTAGTCAATCAAAATCTTTAAACCATTGTTTGTATATGCCGGATAAGTGGTGCTTAGATTTACATCCGGCGCCACCGAGAGTGGCAGCCTTTTCAGCAGCTCCATGTATGACTGTATGTGTATGTGTACTTTTCTACTTTTATTTTTCTATTTTTATTTATTGATCACTCCTATCACTGTTTTATGTGGATTTGTTCACTGGACACACTTACTTTTACAACATGGCCATGGATTTTTACACACCGAGACTCGCCTATTCAAGTACTCAACTTCGAGCGCTGAGAACAAATGCCAGTGCCAGTGTGGTTCCCTATTTACCCGACGAGGTAAGAAGGCGGTATCGTGGCAGCAGAGCGGGCACTAAGCTAAAAATGAAGCGGCTTGCGAGAAAGTGGCGTTTTAAGCCTTCGGTGCTTCTAGGGAATGTGAACTCAATCTCAAATAAGATCGACGAACTGGCTGTGCTGCTGAAAAATGTCAGAACCTACAGAGAATGCAGTTTGTTGTGTTTTTGTGAAACGTGGCTCACAACTAACATCCCAGATGCTAACGTGGAGCTACCCGGGTTTAGCACAGTTAGAGCGGACAGAGATGCAAGTACCTGTGGGAAGCACAAAGGAGGAGGACTCGCTCTCTATGTTAATACACAGTGGTGTAACTCGGGACATGTTAACGTCAAAATCTCCACTTGCTGCAGGGACATTGAACTGTTGGCCGTAAGTTTATGTCCCTATTACTTGCCCAGAGAGTTTGGACACGTCATTGTTGTCATCGTGTACATACCTCCTCGGGCGGACGTGGAGTCAGCGAGTGACATCATCCATTCTGCTGTTGCTAAGTTACAAACGCAGCACCCTGAGGTGCTTGTGCTAATTGCTGGAGACTTTAACCATGTGACGCTGGACAAAACATTACCTGCCTTCTCCCAGTATGTGGACTGTAACACCTGGGGAAATAAGTCTATTGATTTACTGTATGCAAACGTTAAAGACGCATACAGCGCCACCCCGCTGCCTGCGCTTGGGAAAGCAGATCATAACCTGGTTCTGCTTCAGCCTCACTACAAACCAAACCCCGGAAGCTGAGAATACTCTGAGAGAATGTTTTGGAACTACAGACTGGGATATCCTGCAGGGATCTCATAGTGAGAACATTGAGGAAGTTGTTGACTGCACTACTGACTACATCAACTTCTGTATGGACATTGTAGTTCCAGTAAGAACAGTACGCTGCTATGCTAACAACAAGCCATGGATTACAAGTGACATCAAGGGCCTTTTGAACCAGAAGAAAAGGGCTTTTAAAGACGGTGATCAGCATGAGCTCAAGCGCGTGCAGAAGGAACTCCGAGTCCAGCTCAGAGTGGCGAAGGAGCAGTACAGGAGAAAGCTGGAGCAGAAGTTGCAGAATAACAGCATGAAGGAAGTGTGGGATGGGATGAAGATCATCACTGGCTGCAGCTCGAAGCGGGGTACCACCATCGAGAGAGATGTGAAAAGAGCAAACCAAATGAACAACTTCTTTAACAGGTTTGACCACCCTAACTCACTCTCACTCTCACCTCGGAGTACTGCAACCTCCACACATCCTTCTGCTAATACCAGCATAGGAGAGACATCCCCACCCATAATTACAACAGCGCAAGTGAGCAGAGAGCTGAGGAGACTTCGTGCCAGCAAAGCAGCAGGTCCAGATGGAGTATCGCCACGACTGCTGAAGGTCTGTGCATCGGAGCTGGGGGGTCCTCTACAGCGCATCTTCAACCTGAGCCTGGAACAGGGGAGAGTCCCGAGGCTTTGGAAAACATCTTGTATCACCACCGTCCCAAAGGTATCACATCCTAGTGAGCTGAATGACTTTCGGCCTGTTGCTCTGACATCACATGTGATGAAGACCATGGAGAGGCTGCTGCTTTACCACCTTAGGCCACAGGTTCAACACGCCCTTGACCCTCTGCAGTTTGCATATCAGGAGAAGGTGGGAGCGGAGGATGCCATCATCTATATGCTACACCGATCCCTCTCTCGCTTGGACAGAGGCAGTGGTGCTGTAAGAATATGTTTCTAGACTTCTCTAGCGCCTTCAACACAATCCAACCTCTGCTGCTTAGGGACAAGCTGACAGAGATGGGATTAGATTCATACCTAGTGGCATGGATCGTGGACTATCTTAAAGACAGACCTCAGTATGTGCGTCTTGGGAACTGCACGTCTGACATTGTGGTCAGCAACACAGGAGCGCCACAAGGGACTGTACTTTCTCCAGTCCTGTTCAGCCTATATACATCGGACTTCCAATACAACTCGGAGTCCTAACATTTAACATATACAAAGTTATTGTCTTTTTTCACCTGCATTATTATCATTCTTTAATATAATTTATTGTATCAGTATGCTGCTGCTGGAAAATGTGAATTTCCCATTGGGATTAATAACGTATCCTATCTATCTATCGATCTATCGATCGATCGACCGACCGACCGACCGACCGACAGAGAGTGTGCTGAAGAGATTTCCTCTGATGGATTATCTTCTACAATGTCTTTGTCTGAAATCTCCTCATGAGGAGTTGACGCTGCACTTTCATTAGTTTGTGGCGTCTCTTTTCTGAAATAACTGCGCAGTGTTGTTTTCTGAACACTTTTTTTGCTTATGTTGGTAAAACGTTTGAAAAAAATTAAAAGTACCTATGAATAGGACTTTTGAGTGGGAAAGCGAGAGCCTGTTGGATATTCAGTGCACACTTGCACTATGGCAGGGCAAGATATGAACGAAAAAAGGAATGGCAGATGGGTCTCTTTAACAAAACTACGGAAGCGTATTAGGGCCATGGTGAAGAAAAAAAAATATGGACACATTGAAGAAAAAAAAACTATGTGTCGAGAATAAAGTCGACATATTGAGTTTATTCTCAGCATTTCCACTTTATTCTTGCCATTTATGTCGAGATTAAAGTTGAGATTTCCTCTTTATTCTCATAGTTTATTTTGTCATTAAAGTAGAATGTCATAAACTAAACTTCATCTTAAAATCAATGTTTAATTTACTAGATTTTCTCAAACCCGTCGTAAGGTAGTGTAGTGCATTAAATGCTTTGTGTTAAGTGTTCCCCGACCGACTTGTTAATCACTACGCACTTCTTAACCGGACTTCCTCTTGCACTGAGGAGGCACTGGGAGGGATCGCCGCACAGAATGATATTCCTGCTGTCTGAACATTTACAATGCTAAGATACATACTTGATATCATTTTCATGATGAAATGCATTAAAGCATGTATTAAACATGCACGGTAGTGTGGCGGTAGTGCTGCTCCCACGCAGTAAGGGCTTGTTTATACTTCACACTCAGAACGCGTACGCGCCCGCATCATGGCTGCCACGCATTCTGAGCGTTCATTTGCTGCGTCCTCTGAGCAGGTCCTCAGAAATTAATGCGACGCTTGCGCGAGTTGCAGTACAAGCAAAAAGTTGGAGGGTGCAGTGTGCTAAAAGTTTTAATGTGACGTCAGTGTCTCTGTTCACTATCTACATGTGACAGAAAGCCGCTTTGCAGATCCTACGAGATCGGTGTGCGCGCTTCGATTATTTGATAAATGGTTCGATGTGGTGAAGCAAAATGCCGACATACAGATGTATTCATGGTGCTTTTATATTCAAGTGTCGCATATTCCCGATCGTAATGACACGATACGTTTTAAAAGTCTCACATACAGTCTTCTGTGCCGTCTTTTTTTCTAGGGCTTTCTCTGCTCCAGACAGCAGCGGGTCGCCACACTGAGCACATTAAATGTATGATATTCCAACTCTCTGCACATTTAGAATCCTTAGATTTATACTCTTATCACTTTCATGATGAAAAGCATTAAAGTATGTATATTACATTTTACAGATAAATCGGTAATTTCATTTAAATAATGAATACTGTTAATAATTACACACATGGGGTGACACAGTGGCGGAGCGTTAGCGCTGCTGTCTTGCAGGGAGTCACGTCGCTAATATTCCCTGCCTGGAGTTTACATGTTTTCCTGCTGGGTTTCCTCAGTGTGCTCCAGTTTCCTTCCAAAGATATGCAGATTTGGGGATTTGGTGCCACTAAAATGACGCGAGTGTATGTGTGTGTTTGTATTCACCTTGTGTTGAGCCGAGGCCTCATCCAGGGATTGTTTCTCACTCGTGCCCAATGCTTGCTGGAATGGACACATCCCTGGATTTAATCAATAAACATCCTTTTCAGAGATATTGCGATAAGGTGTCATCGGAATTTAATGGGTGTTCCAGGCAATTCACAACACAGCGAAGCCGAATATGTTCTCACCATGATAATATCTCGCACTGCCACCTGGTGGATTCCTCCAGATGTATGCAAAGTACGCGTGCAAGTATAAACACTACAACGCTTGCGTAGCAGGAGTGTCCGCTGCAGCATACGTTGCGTCGCGTGAAGTATAAACCCGGCCTAAGGGGTCCTCAGGTGTACGTTCAGTTTTGAGAACTTTATGGCAGGTGTGACGAGGCTCCAAAAAACTGGATGTATGAATGGGAATCGCACAGGTTTAACTTAAAAATTGTGTAAATGTTGGGTTTGTGATCTGGTGGTCGGAGACACGAACATAGAATTCAATGGATGTTCTTCTGAGCGTTCTTTCTTTATTGCATGCGTGCTGTCTCTATCTGACGTACCAAAACCCCAATTCCTATCCTTCCTTTTTCTTTCTCCACCTACCAATCACCACACGATAACACAAAGCATTTCATGTACTACAAAGTTTATGATGGGGTTTGAGAAAATCTAGTAAATTAAATATTTATTTTAAGATGAAGTCTAGTTTACGATGTTCTACTTTAATGACGAACTACGAGAATAAAGTCAACATGTCAACTTTAATCTTGAGATAAACGGCGAGAATAAAGTGGAAATGTCAACTTTATTGTCGACATAAGCTTAGCAGCACTACACAGACTGCACTGACACTGAGAACAGAGACGTCACTTCCTGACACCCTTTTTCTGATATCTGACAGGCTGGTTTCACGAGTCTTTTTTTTTATTTTATCAGTCCTCCTCTTGCCCGCCCACCTCCATATCGTCTTTGCTTGTGAAGTGCCGCTCTGCTCCCGCTATTAGCATGTAAAGCCTCCTCTCGCCTGCCCACTTCTCCATACTCCTTGCTACTTTAATTAAACTGCTCCGCCCCCGCTATTACCATGTACACCCCCTCTCAAAAGCCCACCTCCCCATACTCTTTGCTTGTGAACTCCGCTCCGCCTAGTCCCCGCTATTAGCTTTAGCACCGAGTGATCTGCAACATCCCGTCCCTCGCCTCTCCCCTCACAACTTGCAATCCTACTTCTAAAATATTTGCTCATCCGTCCGCTCGTCCCTTGCCATCTCTGGAGATCATTAGATCTATGGCTGTCATCTCACAATGTCATGCGAGATGACAGCTGGGTGCTCAACTAAATTAGCCGGGCGGAGCGCCCGGCTAAAAGACGCTAGGGAGAACACTGGTGCAGTTTACCCCATACATAAGTGAGCATTGAATAACTTGCATCAGAGAAAACTGTGGAGGCTGCTGGTTTCATTCCTACTTATACCATTTAAGTTAGACTGTGTTAAATGGATGGATGAGGATTTACGCCGTTTGGGTGTCTGACTTTAGGTAGACCAAGTTGACATAGTCAAACTTAGAAAGAGCACTGGAAATTTTGTGAATTTTATTTAACATTCAGAAGTTGTAGAAAATTGAATGCTGAACATTGCAATTTTGGGTTTTGCGTATTGTTTTTTTCTTAATTACTAATTAAGAATTTTAATTATTAAAAGTCTTGAGTGAACTTTACTCACATGATACAATATTATTGGAGTAGTATAAAGTGTATCTACATAGCAGTGTTGTCACCGTACCAAAATTTCAAATGTTGATACGATATCAAGAAAAGTACTGAAATTCAGTACAATTTTTCGATACATAACATAGTATAATGTAACTCAAATATTTTTATTGCAGAATAAAACCTTTACAACCTCTAACTCTTGCTGACATATAAAAAATATACACAATAAATACACAAATCTACACTAAATAGACATTTAAATAAAATGAGCAGTAATGTACAATAGTCTATTAAACAGTAAATAACTTTAAACAATAAATAAATCAGTAGTACAATTCTTAGGAAATGCAACAACTACAAAACAACAAATCAATAGCACACTTTAATGCTATGCATTACAAATGCAAACAGTGCAAATTACAATCTTTATGCTTCCAAATTTTTTGTAAGGAAGACTAGCATGTCAACATGCTCATTTTTGAGGCATGCCCTTTTTGGGCTGCAAATGAGCCCAGACATACTAAAAACATGCTCTAAAGCACAGCAAGAAGCAGCAATTCACAAATACTTCATTGCAAATTGAGCAAGATGAGGTATGTTTTTCTTGTTTGTTTTCCAATATGCCAGTGGATCCTCCTCTGAACTAAGTTCAGGCATCTTCTCATAAATTGTGAACTCATTTGTGAGGTGCACAGTTTCAGATGATGCAGTGTGCTGAGACTGCTGACTTTGGCTGTTCTTTTCCACTTGTACTGTATATTTTGTTAACAGTCCTTTCAGATAAATTTTACTTTTCTTTGATGGTTGTTTTGTGCTTGAAGAGGTTGTTGGCTGGATTTGGGTTTCAACTTCAAGCTAATCAACACTGCTATTTAGCAATTGTTTGACTTCCTCTTTTAAGACAACAAAACTGTCTTTAAACCTTGTGTCAAGAAATGTTGACATGTTCAGAACCAACTGCAGAGGGTGTTACTCATACTTCTCTCTTAGGTCATTTCTTATGGTTTTTTTAAAATTGCTTTCTCATGATTCTATCACCCTGATCAACTGTCAAATGAGAAAATATCTTCCATGTTAACAGTAGAACAGAGGAGAGGGTGATGTGTTTTTCACCACTGAGGGCATCGGTGAAAAAGCTGAATGTACTTAAAACATCTTACAGCCTCAAAAACTGTAATGATGTAGTCTTTTAGCACGAGTGCCATTTTTTCTTTTTGTCTGCTAGAACTGAGCAGACAGCTTGCTGTTCTCAAAAAATCTCTCCTCCATTTCATATGCTGAGCCCCAGCGTGTTGGCTCATCATGAATTAGTTTGTGTTTGGGAATCTGTAAGGGCTGGTTTATACTCCACTCTCAGAATGCATTACGGCTGCAACTCATTCCCAGCCTTCATTTAATGCATCCTCTGAGCATGTCCTCGGAAATTAACGTTACGCGAGTGCAAGTTGCAGTACCAGCAAAAAATCGCAATATGACGTTAAAGTCTTTATTATAATCAACATGTGACAGCAAGCCGCTTTGCAAATCCCACAGGATCAATGTGCGTGCTTTGATGTTTGATGAATGGTTCAATGTGGTGAAGCAAATCATCAGGCTTAAATGCTGACATACAAATGTGTTTGTGGTGCTTTTCTTCACCTATTTCTTTTATAGGCAATACAAACATCACATTATTCCCCATCGTAATGACTTGATACATTTTAAAGCTCTGACATATCATCTGCTGTGCTGTTTTTATTTATTTATTTATTTTTTTTTGCACCTTCGCAACAGTTTCAGAATGTATAGAAGTGTATTTGAACCATGGAGAGAAAAAATTTAGGGACACATTGAGAAAAAAAACATTTATTTCATGATTAAAGTGGAAATTTCAACTTTAATCTTTTATTTTGTCATTAAAGTAGAACGTAGTAAATGTCCTGTTAAATCCGACCCAGTTGTTAATTGCTACATGCTTCTGGGGCTTCCTCCTGTCAGCGGCAGGCAGCGATTGCCACACAGAACACATTAAATTTATGATATTCCAGCTCTCTGCACATTTTTGAATCCTTAGTTATACATGATATCAGTTTCATGATGAAATGTGTTAAAGCACGTATGTTACATTTTATAGATAAATCATTAAATTCATTTTAATAAATAATACTGTGAATAATTACACATGTGTGAGTGGCTCGGTGGCGGAATGGTAGCACTGCTTCCTGTTAGGGAGTCACGTCCCTGGTGTTCCCTTCCTGGAGTGTGCAGGTTTTCCTGGTGGGTTTTGACAGTGTGCTCCGGTTTCTTTCCTATGAGAAGGTGTCCTGGGAATTTTAATAGATGTTTCGGGTAATTCTCAATAGATAGATAGATAGATACTTTATTAATCCCAATGGGATAATACAGTGAAACCGAATGTTGTTTTCCCACCGTGATGATATCTTGCACGGCCACCAGGTGGAATCCTCCAGATTTACTTAAAATGCATGCGCAAGCATAAACAGGTAATAGCTGTAGTGTCCACAGGCGCATGTGTCACATTGCGTGAAGTATAAACCCAGTCTAAGACCTTTTGTTTCATTTTCAACTGTCTGCACATTCTTGGAGACCTGCTGAAAGCAGACAGTTTTTCTTACTATTGAGAGGGCTGGAGACACAGAAGGCATGTCTAGGTCCTTGTGAATTGTAAGGTGCAAATTGTGCCCAAAGCTGAGGATGTATGTAAGATCTTCTTGAAATGTTTTTTTTTTTGTTTGAAGGGTATTATCAGCTGTGATACCAGCCATTTTTGCCATGTCTAGCTGCTATTCATCCTGAATAACCTCCTCTAAGGCTTTCCCTTAAGCTTTCTCCTGTGAACTCAGAGTTAAGACTGACGCAGCCCAAACACCAGCTTTGCATGTCCCAGGATTGTGTAATAAACTGGAGGGTTACTACCATGTATGTTGAGGCAGACCTGCTGGTCCACAGACCAGCTGTTGTTGAAAAGTAAGGCTTCTGTGTAAGACTAATAATTACTTTACTTTTTATTTCCTCATAAAGTACACAGGTTTCAGTGTATATGAAATAATTTATTGAAGGAAGACAATATATTTAGTTGTTGCACAATCTGCTGAAATCCAGTTTTTTGAAAAGCATATACAGGTGCTTGATCCCTTTTGTCATATTTTTTATGTTGTGCAAATACAGCTGGTAGGTAGGTTGTGATTGTGAATAACTTTTTTCCAATTATAGGACAAACGGTTTAGTTGTATTATATTTGCATCATGTTTATTTTAAGAAAACTTATGTTACTTATATCATAAAGTATTATGTCAGTCAAAGCATAAAAAATATTAAGTAACATATAGCCATTGTAATCACATTCAAAACAATTACAACTCTCTTAAAATATTAGATATTATTTATTATTGTATTTTAAGTAGGGGTGGGCGGTATGACGAAAATTCTATATCACGGTATTTTTCTAAATTATCCCGGTTTCACGGTATTTGACGGTATTTTTTTCCCCATGCATGAGTGGATGTTAACCACATTTTCCACTGCAATTACTGCAGTAGACTGGCTAAGAATAACCTGTTAGACTGTTATGAAAATTGTACATTGTATAAAAAAACATTTTAATGTGCACACAAGTATTAATACAGGTCTGCATGGCCCCATAAAGTGATAGTTTTCAAGGGGGTGACACTAATGAAGAGAAGGAATCACATTGCATGACAGTTGCAGTCAAAATATAGAACCTTTTTATTGAACAAATTTTGCAAAAACTTAAACTATGATTTTGACAACATATTTTCAACCATCCAAAGAGGCATTTAGACTTAGTAAAATATCCAGAGGTGCTTGTCAAAACTTGTATTGCACTGAACATGTCTTAGAAAAGGAATAAATAGTAAATATTTTTTGTGAACCAACTACACTTTGTTAATGTTAACTATCTCTGTCCACTGACACGTTAAAGTGACTTTTTCAACAACTTTACCATCAATAAACTGCATAATATTTAAACTAATAAATAATAACAATAAAATAAATAACAGTATTATTACTGATAGCTGCACTATTACTTCAAGACTTCAAGCCCAGGTGCATTACACAGTATTCACCAAATTAAAATAAAATAAAACAAGTACAACTTTGTGATGACATCCTTACCAACTGTACCATCATTTAGGCAAACTGCATTAATATGGACCTTGCTTCAAGCTAAGCTATATACATAAATAAAATAACTGCAACTTGCATTTACTGTATAATGCTATTTGTGGTATAGCCCTACGGAAGTGCATTAGGGCCATGGTGAAGAAAAAAAAATACAGTAAAGAGGGAAGAAAAAAAACAAACTACCGGTATATGTCAAGAATAAAGTCGACATGCTGACTTTATTCTCGACATTTCCACTTTAATTTTGACACTTATGTCAAGATTAAAGTCAACATTTCCACTTTATTTTCATAGTTTACTTCATAATTAAAGTAGAATGTCATAAACTAAACTTCATCTTAAAATCAATGTTTAATTTACTTGATGTTCTCAAACCCCGTCATAAGTTAATGCAGCACATTAAATGCTTTGTGTTGTGTTCCCCGACCCAGTTGTTAATCACTATGCTTCTTAAACTGACTTCCTATGCACTAAGAGGAGGCAGCAATCATCGCACAGAATCCATTCATTTCATGGTATTCCTGCTCTCTAAAAATTTAGAATGCTAAGATAAATACTTGATATCATTTTCATGATGAAATGCATTAAAGCAGGTATTAAAAAAGCACGGTAGGGAGGCGGTAGTGCTGCTCCCTGGCAGTAAGGGGTCCCCAGGTGTAAGTTCAGTGTAGAGACCTTTATGGCAGGTGTGACGAGACTCCAAAAAACTGGATGTATGAATAGCTATCGCACAGGTTTAACTTAAATATTGTGTAAATGTTGTTTTTTTTGATCTGGTGGTCGGAGACACGAACACAGAATTCAATGCATGTTCTTCTGAGCGGGCTTTCTTTATTGCACGCGTGCTGTCTCTATCTGACGTACCCAAAACCCCAGTTCCTATCCGTCCTTTTTCTTTCTCCACATAACCAATCACCAAACGATAAACGTCTTTGTGAAATTAAAACTAGTTATAAACTTAGCCCACGGAGTGTTCAGAACTTTAAAAAATATCTTCGTTTTACATGTTTAATTATGCCATCCATTCAGATTTGCGCCCATCGAAGGATGAATACAAGCAAAACATACACTAGCAGGGTCAATATAGCACAACAAAACCCCACATCCTACATGACTTTGAAAGGAAACTGAAGCGCTGAGTAAACCCACCAGAAAAACATGCAAATGCAAGGCAGGCATGCCGCCGTGCCCCCATATGATTAATGCATGCTTTAATGCATTTCACCATGAAAATTATATCAAGTATTTATCTTAGCATTCTTAATGTTCAGAGAGCAGGAAGATCATGAAGTGAATGTATTCTGTGCGGCGATTGCTGCCGGCGCCTCCTTCTAGTGCAAGAAGAAGTCAGTTTAAGAATCACTTAACACAAAACATTTAATGTGCTATATAACTTATGACGGGGTTTGAAAACATGTCGTCACACTATTACACAGTACCCAGGTACATTACACTGTATTGAAAACAAATAAAACAAGTACAACTTGGCTTGCAGTATTATCCAATAGTATAGAAACAGTATTTACACATCTGACCTTTTAAAACTAAAGTATCTCCAGGCTCTCTGTCCATTTTCACCACGCAGCATTCCTATGCTACCGCCCACTATTTGGTGGTGTAGCAGTGAAAAAGAGCCCTAGTGCAACAAATCTGTGTTTAGTGGTGTAGCAGTGAAAAAGGTCCCCACTTGCACAACGTTCCGAACGTCGTTTAGGGAATTTAAACCGGTGTTGCGGTATAAGAAAAATCCATATCATAAAAAAAATAAAAAACGGTTTTCGGTATGAACCGGTATACCGCCCAGCACTAATTTTAAACAATATTTTTTTTTTGCTAATCTACTAAACGCTGAATGCTGGGAAAAGCCATCAGCATTGCACTGCAAGATCTAAACACTAGCGTGGATAGTTGCTTGCGCACTAAAGTGACTTTAGCTGCAAATGGTAGTCCCATTTTACTTATGGGTGCCAAGCAGAGTTGTGTTGCGGTGCAGCAGTCTATTAGCCAGTGAAAGCACTGTGAAGAAGCTGTCTGTTGTTACGGTTCTGCCTTTTGTCCAGAAACGGCTCCATTTGTGACCACAGACTCAGAAACCCTTTGCCCTGGGTTGTAACTCAAAGCACCGGTCTCAAAAAATAGTTGTCAGGTATCCGAAATCGCAGTAAACCTGTCGTTTTTCATACGTTCTGCATGGGTGTCTTTGTTGTTAAAACGCAAATGGCGCATGATTTGATAGTGGTCATGGGACATCATATCTGATTGCTGGTACAACAGATAGTTCTGAGCTGGCATCAACCACAGCACTAACTGTGCTCATTGCTGCTCTTGTGAAAAGAATGGAGATAAACATAAAGTCAAAGTCGAAGTGAACTTTATTGTCATCTCAACCATATAAAAGTATACAGATAGACAAAATTGTGAAGTGCAGGGTCCACAGTGTAACAACAAGACGTGCAATAAATAAATTAAAAATAGAATTAAAATGTAAAAATTTAAAAATTAAAACACAAACAAGACATGACATTGTGCAAAGATAGGACAAAGAAGTAGCAGCACTATTGATGTGCAAGATATGTAATATAATAAATAATAGATATAGATAATACAGAAATTATCAGTGTATGCTAATAGTTGTTTAAGACGTGTAAACAATGACAGATCAGAATGTTTCACAGCAGAAGGATATCAAGAGTGTCAAAATACTTAAAGGTCAGTATGAGATTTTCAGTTCTTTTCTACATG
The DNA here is from genome assembly GCF_900747795.2 of Erpetoichthys calabaricus. Taxonomy (NCBI): domain Eukaryota; kingdom Metazoa; phylum Chordata; class Cladistia; order Polypteriformes; family Polypteridae; genus Erpetoichthys; species Erpetoichthys calabaricus. Next base: position 135,713,596 of record NC_041401.2, on the reverse strand, counting down.
CACACTCGTCTTTGCAGGAAAGTGGCTTTCATGTATAAAAGTTCTGTTTTTAGAGGTTGTTGAGGACGTGTGGAAGGTCCCAGGGGGCAGCCTGGTGTTAAGGAGTCTAACAGCTTGGGGGTAAAAACTCTCCTGTATCCTGGGAGATCTGGCTTTGATGCTGCAGTATCTTCTCTTGGATGGCAGAAGTGTGAAAAGTCCATGTGAGGGGTGTAAGGGGTCCTGCACAATGCTGCATGCCTTGTGGACACTGCGTTTGTAAAATATGTCCTGTAGTGAAGGGAGAGGCACCCCAATAATGTTCTCTGCTGTCTTCACTATCCTTTGCAGGCGCTTGCGGTCGGATATGTTGCAGTTGCCATACCAGACCGTGATGCAGCTGGTCAAAACACTCTCTGTAGAACATGGTGAGGATGGAAGGGGGAAGACTTGCTCGCTTCAGCCGCCTCTGGAAGTGTAGTCTCTGCTGGGCTTTCTTGATTAGTGATGAGGTGTTATGTGTCCACGTAAGTTCCTCAGTTATGTGCACAGCGAGGAACTTGGTACTCCTAACAGTCTCCACATCTAAACCGTTGATGCTCAGTGGGATGTGGGCAGGATATGATTTTCTTAAGTCCACGATTATCTCTTTTGTCTTGTCGACATTGAGAGATAGATTGTTGTCTTCACACCATGCGGACAGCTGTTCCACCTCATCTCTATATGCTGTTTCATCATCCCTGCTTATCAGTCCCAGAACCGTTGTATCATCCGCAAACTTGATGATGTGGTTGGTGTTGTGCGTGGCTGTGCAGTCGTGAGTCAGCAGGGTGAACAGCAGTGGACTAAGCACGCAGCCCTGTGGTGACTCAGTGAGGGAGAGGTAAGTTTGTTGTACCACACGAATGTCACTGTCGGCATTTTTTTTTTTTTTTTTTTTTTTTTTTTTTATATTCAGTTTTATTCTAACAAGTAGCCAAAATTTACACTGGGTGTTACAAACTCAAATCAAAACTTTGTTTTTATTATATTATAGTAATAATAATAGCAGCTCACTACTCAAAATGCAGAGCGCTTGGACTCAAACCCAGAACCTTTTGGTTATAAGGCAGCAGTTGTTACCTCTGCACCATCCGAGAATACATATCAACTTTCTGTCGATTTAATATTTGAGCTTGGGTTTGTAACTCATTGACAGCAACATGTAAATTGATACTTTGGTTATAATCTTGAATAAAAGTGCATGTATTTATTTGACATTTGGACTAAAGACTTAACACATTATACACTTCACGTCATTATAACATGAAAAAAGTTTCCGCTTTAGGTATGTGTTCAGCATTTCTTTCCTCATATTTTCTTTCATCCTACAATTATACAGATTGTTGTAGACACTGAAATACACATTAAATGCATAAGTTCCAAATAACGATACATTATTTACCCTATACAACTCCAGGCACCTCACGCACAGGTAAAGAGCCTTGAGCTTGTAAAACTTTTTGCCTGAGTTGAGCTGCGGCGGTGGGGGGGGACGGGATTGCAGGTTGCTTGTGCTGATTGACACATTTGCAAAACAAAAATAGCTAATGGAGAGGTGTGAAGGAATTTAATGTGGCCTGGGATTACAAGTTTTTTTCATAGGCTTCAGGGATTCAAGTGTTAAATGTTTGGCTAAATTGGTAGTATTTCCCCCCTTGGTCTGTATTGTGTGGTGGCACAAGTTGAATACAGGTTTGCAAGAATCCTTGGGTTTACCATCTTCACCTGGCACAAAGCCAAAGCATTTCCAGACACACAAAAAAAAAAAAAAAAGCCAAAGCATTTCCAGATACTGCTGTGGTTCCATTTTTTGTCAATTATATTTGACGGGGGAAGCTCTCACACCACTGTTGTAGCCATCTTTGTAACAACGTGTATAACAGTCCGATGACACAGTGCACATCAAAGTATTTCTGTGGGAAAATTTTTCATGTAAAATTGATTCCATGAAAAATGAATATTGAAACTGTTTTGTACATGATGGAAATCAATACATTTGATGTTTTTGACAACAGTAGTACAAAGCCCCATATTTTTTTTTCTGTTGACTTAAAATGTGTAGCAGTGCACATGCAAAAGTATCAGAGTGATTCTGAATGAGCAGTAAGTTATAGTGTACATTTTTTAGTTTTTTTTCAGTATTTTGAATTCAGTGACCTGTGATTCCGGAGCAGTGATCATAACATACCTGTTTAATTTTAAACTAGCTAATAGTAATTAAAATTGTTTCTTAAAGAAGACTATCACAAGCAAGTATGAATATTAGTGTAGAGAGCATAGAAAGCATAGAGAGAAGTGTGTGCATTGCAACAGGTACACATGTTGTTAATGTAGGAAGAACGGTCCTTGAGTGTGTGTGTAACATTTGAATCTGATGATTGCATATAGCACTGAACTGACCTCTCTGTACTAATTCTTTCCTCTGCATGTCCTGCAGTACAAAAGAAACAGCACTATACAGCAACATGGAGACTGGCAAGATCGGGGGAAAACAAAACACACGGTCACTGATTACAACCGCAAGATGTTATGCGAATGAATATGAATAATATGAATAATGTTCCGTCCGTGCCACAATGTTTTCCGAAATGTACTATACAGGTCATAAAATGAATAATTCCAAATATCATATATACCTATGTCTCTGTTTTTCAGACGATAAGGTGCATACTAATTCAGTGTGAGCAGGAACACTCAATAAAAGTGAAAAAAAAAATCAAGTGATGGCGAGATACAAAGAAGGCAGATTCACTAGCGTTTGTGTGTCAGCTTTTATCCATCCAGATCAGAGAATGTCCAGTTCCATTGCCTCAAAACACCACTCACATCTACAGTTATTCCCAGTTTCAAATAAAAACTAGCAGCGTCAGATCCTTTGGGGGGGGGGGGGGGTGTTAGGAGGTGGCGGTAGTATGCATCGTGATTGTGACTGAGAGAATAAAAGTGGGGGAAAAAAAGGTAACTTTTACAAGTACTATAAATGTACACCCTCTGTTGCAGACGCAAACCAAATGTATGTGTGTACTGTATAATAATAACAATAAGAGCAGCTCACTACTGAAAATGGCAAATATAAGAGTCAATTGGGATCGAACCGGGAACTCTAGATTACAAGTCAGCAGATCTTACCGCAACACCACAGAAGCTGTTGTATCATCCTTGAACCTTTTGTGAAAGTGTTTATTTGATCTTTGGACTTCAGGCTTCACATATCCTTTAGTTTATGCCAACATTTTGTCATTTACTACTAAAATATGAAAAACGTTTGTTTTAACAATGTGTTTACACAGATTATTGTAGAAACGGAACACACATGAAATGCATTTGTTCCAAATAACGATCTATTATTTCCACTCTAAAACTCCAGCACTTCACTCCCAGATAATCAAGGCATGAGCTGGGAGAACTTTGTGCATGCTCTGTGGCAGTGGGGGGATGGAATAGCAGGCTGCTTGCTGCTTGTCATTTACAGGACAAAAGACACTGATGGAGAGGTGCAATGGGATTTAAGGTGGGCCGGATCTACGAGTTTTTTCGTAGGCTCTGGTAATTCTAGTGTTAAAATGGGGGGTCTACAGGTCATCCTTGCAGACCTGAAAAGAAAAGCCTTGCATCTTTCCAAACACATCCAGTTTCAAGTCAAGTATGCTTTCAAGTATTGAGTTCCCTATCTTGAGTTTGAGTACATATTGTAAAACCGTGTAATCATGTAATTTTTGAGCCTTTCACCTTCTGGATCAGGGATTCCTATAGCTTGTTTTGCAAATACTGCTGTTGCTGTTATTTTGGAAGTGCTTTCGAGCGCATGAAGGATTTAAATGAATAAACTATTATTTGAGATTCACTCTCTCATACACATACATGTCTATAAACCTGCTTCCACTGGAAATATTTTTTTTGGTGAAAGATCTTTAATTTCTTCATCTATAGTTCACATCTGTTTGTGATATAATTCACTCAATTCCACAAGGTATAACAGTTTAGTACAACCACTTTTTTTTTAATAAATGGGACACGTGGGTACTAATCTGCTTTATCACAAAAGTACTCTACTCTGTCCCATCACTCTCGCAGCTATCTTTCCCATTTGTCAACTTTCGGTTACAATGCTAACAGCAGCCACAATACTGAAATCATCATTGCCTTCAAAAAATGACATCAGTACATAGAGTGAGAGTGGCAGTAAGGAACTGTAGCTAAAACTAAGTGCGTAGACAGTTAAGGTAAACTATTAGGTCAGTGTGGGCCGTATGTTGTATGTTTTGAATGATGATGAAGGTCCAAGAACTGGACCTGGCCCATATTCTTTTGAGTGCATTCACCACAGCTGTTCTGCCATATGATGTCTTTTCATCACAGACTGGTAAACCATAGCATAATCCAACAAGTTAAAAAACAAACACAAGATATAATATTCAGGTGTATTTGGGTACTTAGATAAAATAACTTTTCAAATTATTTAAGAGTCCTCACTCACATTTTTATTCATTAAATGTTTTGGGAACAGTAAGTCATATACAAAAATAACAGCAATGATAGAATGCAATTACATGTATTAGACTACATGAAACACATGCTTATTTTAACAGTATTTTACAATGTCATGTAGTTGAAATCCTAGCCCAAAGAGGTTTGTGGTAGCTCAATAGCTTTTATAGACAGCAGCTTCTAACTCAAGAATTTTAGGATCTGAAATAGATGCAGAAAATTTGTTTTGACTTATCTATTTTTTTAAAAACATTGACTGCAGCATTTAATTTCTATTCAGTTACCAGTGGTGGAATTTAAACTTATTTATGTATAAAATTCACTAGATCAGTTGTTTCCAAACACTGGGTCACCATTGCCGGATTTCAGGTGGGTGTTGCTAAGTTCACAAACACTCGAGGGGAAAATAATTCAGTTACTGAGTTTCTTCTGTGGTAACACGCCCCCATCCCCACAAGGGTCTGCCAAATGGAGGGACACTGCTGGGCAATAGTTTTTCTTGCTTTTCTAATCTCACTTGTTTCACCACCTGCTCTTCATTTGCTGTCTGTGAGCCATACATGTTGAGAACCACTGCAATAGATAGTGTAAAATATAAAAAAGAATATTAAGAAATGGTTTTGCAAAAATGTTTATGCAATAAACATTTACATATCAAGTGTTTTACATTACAGGACTTGGAAAAAACTTGTAATTTTTCAAGTAAGGAAAAATCACACATCAAAAAGTTTATAAACATTGAAAAATGCTAGAGACTCAATTTGTAAATGATGCTTCTCAGTCAACTATGGTGCTAACATGGAAGATTGGCTGCAGGAATATTTTATGTAAAAGCTTAACTGCCAAAATAGACGCTTGCTATGTTTGAGTAATTGAACTGTGATTATACTCAAGGCATTACAATGTATGACAAAGTATTCAAGCCTGTCATGTGCCAGCCACACATACTTTGGTCCAATCCCTATCAAGGAAAAAAAATGTAATAACATTTCCTATGTTTCTTATAGAAGCCCTGAGGTGAAAAAAAAATATAGGGACTTCCTGTCTCTTGCTTACATGAAACTATCCCAAACTTACAAGATCATTTCTTTAATTGCGTCTTAGCGAAGCATCTTGTTGTGTCATTAACTCGATCATTTATTTTAGCAGTCTGCATCATACAATTCGATGTGAGGGACAGCGCCATTCGTCAGCGCTGGTTGGGAAGCAAACATATAGCTACACATAGGCATGGATTCAAGTGATCAGTTTAAAGTTGCCAGTCAGGCCAAAGACTTCTTTTGAAAGTGGGGAGAATGCAAAGAAAGTACAGAGAGAGAGTACATGTGCCAGCCACAAGATTAGAATCTAGGAGTCTAGAGAAATGTGGCAGCAGAGCTATCTGTAGCAAAAAAGTGTGCAGGGTGGTCTGGCAGCTCTAAATTTGCTCAGTATGTGTACGCAGAAAGTGATAGTCTTGAGCGCAGTTTGGGACTGGGTTCTGTCCTTTTATTCAGTGCTCCTGAGAAAGACTCGTATCCCAACACTCAACACAGTGTATTGGCATAACTGGTATCTTACAAATGTCCTAGATCGTTAAGTTCATGAAAGGGGTAATATATATTTGTATGTGGAGAGTGCCCCTTTTAAGGTATAGTAAGCATTCCCTACTTTCTGAATACATTTATTCACAACAATCCTGCTTTTTGATAAGTTCAGTTGTTTTCAGTGCTGTGGTGTTCTTCCTACCCATCCATTTCCGGAACCCCCATAAATCAGTTATATGGTAGCGGAGAAGAGGTTTATGCTCCAGCTGCATCCAGCAAAAATTAAGGCAGAAACAAGCTCTGACAGGACTTCAGCCCATCGGAGGACACGAACACCCAAATACTCTGAGTTGTCATTTTGACCAGTAGTAATGTTTAACAGTAAGGTTCAGTAGCCCAGTGGCTAATACTCATTGATGGACTGGCATCCCTAGATAAGCTTGCAGGGGGTAAAAATTACACAGAAACCAACCAGTTTTCATGTTGTGCACATTCCCTACAAAGTTCTATACAGTTAGGTCCATAAATATTTGGACAGAGACAACTTTTTTCTAATTTTGGTTCTGTACATTACCACAATGAATTTTAAATGAAACAACTCGGATGCAGTTGAAGTGTAGACTTTCAGCTTTAATTCAGTGGGGTGAACAAAATGATTGCATAAAAATGTGAGGCAACTAAAGCATTTTTTTAACACAATCCCTTCATTTCAGGGGCTCAAAAGTAATTGGACAAATGAAATAACTGGAAATAAAATGTTCATTTCTAATACTTGGTTGAAAACCCTTTGCTGGCAATGACAGCCTGAAGCCTTGAACTAATGAACATCACCAGATGCTGGGTTTCCTCCTTTTTAATGCTCTGCCAGGCCTTTACTGCAGCAGCTTTCAGTTGCTGTTTGTTTGTGGGCCTTTCTGTCCAAAGTTTAGTCTTCAACAAGTGAAATGCATGCTCAATTGAGTTAAGATCAGGTGACTGACTTGGCCATTCAAGAATTCTCCACTTGTTTGCTTTAATAAACTCCTGGGTTGCTTTGGCTATATGTTTTGGGTCATTGGGTGGCGTTTCATGATACAGATGGACAATCAATTTGACTGCATTTAGCTGGATTTGAGTAGACAGTATGTCTCTGAACACCTCAGAATTCATTCAGCTGCTTCTGTCCTGTGTCACATCATCAATAAACACTAGTGTACCAGTGCCACTGGCAGCCATGCACGCCCAAGCCATCACACTGCCTCCACCGTGTTTTATAGATGATGTGGTATGCTTTGGATAATGAGCTGTTCCACGCCTTCTCCATACTTTTTTCTTGCCATCAACCTGGTAGAGGTTGATCTTGGTTTCATCTTTCCAAAGAATGTTTTTCCAGAACTGTGCTGGCTTTTTTAGATGTTCTTTAGCAAAGTCCAATCTAGCCTTTCTATTCTTGAGGTTTATGAGTGTCTTGCACCTTGCAGTGCACCCTCTGTATTTACTTTCATGCAGTCTTCTCTTTATGGTAGACTTGGATATCGATACGCCTACCCCCTGGAGAGTGTTGTTCACTTGGTTGGCTGTTGCGAAGGGGTTTCTCATCACCATGGAAATGATTCTGCGATCATCCACCACTGTTGTCTTCCATGGACGTCCAGGTCTTTTTGCGTTGCTGAGTTCACCAGTGCTTGCTTTCTTTCTCAGGATGTACCAAACTGTAGATTTTGCCACCCGTAATATTGTAGCAATTTCTCGGATGGGTTTTTTCTGTTTTCGCAGCTTAAGGATGGCTTCTTTCACCTGCATGGAGAGCTCCTTTGACCGCATGTTGTCTGTTCACAGCAAAATCTTCCACATGCAAGCACCACATCAAATCAACTCCAGGCCTTTTATCTGCTTAATTGATAATGACATAACGACGGACTTGCCCACACCTGCCCATGAAATAGCCTTTGAGTCAATTGTCCAGTTACTTTTGAGCCCCTGAAATGAAGGGATTGTGTTAAAAAATGCTTTTGTTGCCTCACATTTTTATGCAATCGTTTTGTTCACCCCCACTGAATTAAAGCTGAAAGTCTGCACTTCAACTGCATCTGAGTTGTTTTATTTAAAATTCATTGTGGTAATGTACAGAGCCAAAATTAGAAAAAAAGTTGTCTCTGTCCAAATATTTATGGACCTAACTGTATATGTGCATTGGAAAGTGTGCAACAATTCGTTAGAAAACAGTTTAAAACAAAAACAAAAAAAAAGCAAAAGAAATGATGCCCAACCGCACTACAGACATGCACGATTAACCTTTCTTCTTTTCTGACTATATACTATTTTACAGTGCAGCTTTATTGATAATAACATTGATGACAAACGATATAAAAACTTATTTTACTATTATCAAAAATATTCTCAGACATTCATTAATTCTCTGTCCACCTTCTCCATACCAGAGTAATACACCTGACTCACCTGTGACCACTATTGAGTAATTCCATGTCAAATCATCAGGCCAATTTTAAAATATAGGTTACTTTCGCTATTCAATTTGTAATATTATAACTACTCATAACATGGTAATTTTTAATTTTGGGGATAGCATAGTCTTTCTGCAAAACAGAGCTGGTAAAGAGCTTTCAAACGATATGAGAACCATTTCTGTGCAACTTCTATTTAGAGAGATATACCCAGTCGAAGTCGTAACCCTCCCCCCAGTAATTTCAAACATTGTTAGCTTAAATCTCCCTTAATATTGATCCAAGACATATGCTATTTCAGTTTCATGGGTTACTCATATGACCAAAATTGCATGCCAAATTTTGTTAAAATCTGTGACAATGAGGTCCAAAAGTGTTGTGATTTGACATGGAATTACCCTATTACAATTTAGTCCTGCATCTGAAAAAGTTGAGTCAGATCCTGTGGGAATGCTGACCACTGCTTCAGTGCTTCTACAGTTTGTTGCCTCTGCACCGTGTGCTTTTCTGATCGGGTTAGTAACTTAGCTCCAGCATTTCCAATAGAAAAATACATTCAGTTATGCAGTAAAAATTATTGAATTTATTTTAAGAATAGGTAGCCCTATAGCCATGTACATAAATTGCCAATGGTCATCATATGATGCAGTTTTCAAAGTAAACTTTATTATCAGAGCAGAAGAGATAAACAATTCTGTTGCTGCTAGAGAATTTAATATAAGTAAAAAAGTTTGTGAATGGAAGAGGTGAAAAGCTAGTTTAGAAGAAATGCCAGAATCACAGAGGGCATGTTGCTATGGAGTGTCCTTTCTCAACTCTAGAAAATGAAAATTTTTGGATAATCGAATCTCGACAATATGGCAAAGCCATTACCAGGACTAGCTGGGCACTTTGAAATGGCAAAGTCTAAAAAATACCAGGCTGAGGGCATAGCAAATTTTTGTGCCTCTGTTGGCTGGTGTTCCAGATCCATGAATACATATGGACTTTGCTTGAGACAAAAAATAAAATTTCTCAAGTGGTGGCCAAAATCTTGAAGAAAAGATTGTTTCTACACAAATATACAACGTATCCTGTTTAATATTATATACTGTAGTTACGGTCTTGGTGATATAGGAAATATGGACAAAACTCGGATGATATTCAATGTGCTGTGCAGTCAAACTCTGGCAAGTACTGGCAAAAAAGCAAATTCAGAAATTTCATGTTTTTTCATTAGGGAGTTCTAAATTTAAAAAAAATTGTATAACAAACTCTATTTGAGATCTCAATGAAAATTAGACATTCTTGAAAACTTTTCTTGAATATGTACGCCCCATTTCAACCAAATTGGTCCCCTGGGAGTAGAGTTGTTTCATGTGGATGCACATGGCAAATGGAAATTGGTGCTTTTTCCACTATTCAAATGCACCTAAAATGAAAACAACTATACCTCATAGAATGTTTTACACCTTGTTACAGTTCTTATATTGTGAATAGCCCTTAGCAGCAAATGCATCTCTGAGTCCTTTGGAATATGACACTGCTATCTTTACACATCTGAATGTGATGGTGTGTGTCAGCTCCATGCTTCCGCTTCCATTTTGGGAGCTCCTTGAACCAATAATGTAACCAGATAACCTAGGCAGATGAGGACAAAACATACACATAGCAAGGGGGGTAGGTGTAAGAAAGTGCTCCAGTGCTTTAATCAAAATAAATAAATCAAAGAGTGTTCAAAAGTGCAGTGCTTCTATTCCATTAAATAAATAATTCATATACAAACAGTGTCTGTGTGGAGATTATTATCAGTCAAACAATCCATTAAAATAAGGTTTAAACATGGCAGGAAACTTTTTAAAAACATGAGTCCAGGTGCACTCCTTTAAAATGTTTGTCTCCACCGCTTATCCTGACTGGATCTTGAAGCTGAGGAAACCTGTATCCGACAGGCGCTGCTATCCTTCTATGGGTCCTGGTCCCTACCACTCAATGGCTGTAACAAGGCTCCCACTCTGGACCTAAGGCTCGAGTCCCCAAAAGCAATGGGGCTTGGAGTCCAAGCCTTGTGAACACCTGCTGCCTTCCCGGACTTCTGCGGCATGCCACCTGCACCACCTGGTCACTCCAGCTCCCTGTGTCATTCAGCTTGAGTGATCCTCCATGACAGACTCTGATCAGTGGCCACCCCCTCCTTGAAGGGGCTTTCCTGACAGCTGCCTGCCTCCTGGTTTGCTCTCTCCCTCTTGCTCACACCTGCACCATCTCTCTTTTTCCCGTCTTCCTGCCTTCTTCTCTTTACTTCTTTCACCCTCCGCTCTGTTCTCATCTGTCCTCTGCCTAATGCTCACGCTCCCCTTTTAAAACAGGGATGTGGCACTGTGGCAAGTGGCAGCTACTGGCGCCAATCAGGGTTGCAGGCGATCCTGCACATGCACAGTAAGTGCAGGGCCAGCCACTCCTGCATCGTGCATGGGAACAGCACTCTACCACGCCCCCCACCCAAAGACATGAAACTAGCAATTATTTATTTAAAATGCACCCACCAGCCATGGACCGCACTGAAGTTGTCAAAGTTTAGTCTTGAAGCATATTAGGGTTATCCATCCATTTTCCAACCCGCTGAATCCGAACACAGGGTCACGGGGGGTCTGCTGGAGCCAGTCCCAGCCAACACAGGGCACAAGGCAGGAAACAATCCTGGGCAGGGTGCCAACCCACCGCAGGACACACACAAACACACACCAAGCACACACTAGGGCCAATTTAGAATCGCCAATCCACCTAACCTGCATGTCTTTGGACTGTGGGAGGAAACTGGAGCGCCAGGAGGAAACCCACGCAGACACTGGTGAAAACATGCAAACTCCACGCAGAGAGGATGCGGGAAGCGAACCCAGGTCTCGCAACTGCGAGGCAGCAGCGCTACTCACCGCGCCACTGTGCCGCCCTTATTAGGGTTATGTTTGTACTTATTTAAGCATAAATTTACTTGTTGCTAGTAACTGTGCTGGATAGTGCCATACAAAAGTGGTACCTGAGTGTGTAATTTTGAAGATGTCTGGGCTACACATAAGCATTTATAGGGTTAGTAGTAAACCTAATTTCAAATTTTTTTATTTTCATTATCTTTTGGAATGGTATGTGCGGATTATTTCTAAATAAAAAAGGTTATTGAAGGGTTATAGTTTTTTTTTTTTTTCAGCTTTTTTTGTTTTTGTTTGGTTTTAGGTGTTTTACCTTGTGTTTCCTCTAAAAGAAACTCTTAAATGTACAACCTAGGCTTGACTTTAGTTTTCAGAAATCCTGATTAATAGTTAAGTCAAGATAATTACTGTGCTTTCTCCATATTTTGTAGGTCTTTCCTAGGGAGGAAGTTTTCCTTTATTTTCAGATTTTTCCCTACTCATCCTCAGTGTTTTTTATTAGTAATAATAAGTTACATTTATTGAGTGCCTTTCAGAAACCCAAGGTCGCCTTACTTACAGAGTATAAAAAAAAAAAAATCACACAGATGACAAAAGTTCTTGGAAGAGGTAAGTTTTCAGTTGAGATTTAAAAGTGCAGAAAGAGGAGCAATCTTGGAGAGACTGAGGAAGAGTTCCAGAGTTGAGGGGCTATAGCACAGAAGGACCTGCCTTCCAGTGTTGAGAGCCTGGTGCGTGGGAGAGTAAGGAGATTACTGCTCAAGGACCTGAGAGACCGACAAGGAGTGTAAGGAGCTAGTAGCTGAGTGAGGTATAGGGGGGCAAGGTTTTGTAGGGCTTTGAAGGTGACGAGCAGAATCTTGAATTTAATTTTTGATGGAACCGGTAACCAGTGAAGCTGGGAGAGAACAGGGAATATATGAGCAAAACACTTTGTGTGGGTGAAGACTTTGGCTTTGGAGTTTTGAATATACTGTAGCTTCTGTATAGATTTTGCAGGGAGGCCAATGAAGAAGGAATTACAGTAATCAATACGAGACATTATGAAACAATGAACTAGAGTTTGAGCATCATTAAAGGACAGAAATGGACGGAGGGGGGCAATGTTACGGAGATGATAGAATGAAATTTTGAAGAGAGACCTAATGTGTAGTTCAAAATTAAGTGATGAATCAAACAAAACACCAAGATTTCTGACAACAGGATCAGGTTTGACAAGGGTATCATCAACAGAAACAGAAATTGGATGCCATAGAAAGTTGGGATTTTGGACCTACCAGTAACACTTCAGTTTTATTGGCATTAAGTTTGAGAAAGTTATTTTCTATCCATAGCTTAAGATCAGAAATATACTATACAGGTCATAAAATGAATAATTCCAAATATCATATATACCTATGTCTCTGTTTTTTTTTTTTTTTTGACATCATAGACCATAAGGTGTATACTAATTCAGTGTGAGCAGGAACACTCAATAAAACTGAATAAGAAAAAAATCAAGTGACGGTGAGATATGAAGAAGGCAGATTCACCAGCGTTTTGTATGTCATCTTTTATCCCTCCAGATCAGAGAATGTCCACTTCCATTGCCTCAAAACAACACTCACATGTACAGTTATTCCCAGTTTCAAATAAAAACTATCAGCGTCAGACATACATACGTTGGCCAACCCAAATCTTACCACATAACAAATACGACAACACCGGTGAGAACTGGCAGCCAAACGTGCACAGCGTACTCAACCGGATGTGAACTGTTTGATAAGGTTCTGCTCTCATATTTTGCACTTACTTCTAACAGATTTGCAAGATGCAAGAAACCACGGCTGCCAATTTTAAGTATTTGGATTACTGAAAAAAGAACATATTTTTGAAAATGTTCTGTTTGAAACTGCCTTCCTGGGTTGAAGCTACAGGATTCCTAGCTACATAACGACATGAGAATGTTCAGGTATTGTAAAATATTTGTGGATTTTACAATATGGCTCTATATAATGGTTGTAATTATTTTGAACATGCTTGATTAGCTTTTCTCCCTGGCATCTTCATGGTTCAATTCCTAGCCCAATTATTATCTGTGCTGAGGCCGCATCTTCTCTGGTGTCTACTTGGGTTTCCTTTTACATACTAATCATGCACTCCAGGTTAATTAATCTCACCAGTTTGGTTTTGCATGAATTTATATGTGCTCTGAGATAGTCCAGTGTCCTGTTTAAAGTTGGTTCTGGCTTGTGCCCAATGCTGCTGTGATTTTAATTATACATCAAAAGTGCTTACTAATTTCTGAAATAAAATGATATGGATTGTACAATTACAACATACCATGCCTTGTATGAAATTAACTTTGAAAATTGGTGAAATAAATAAAATCACTAACTAAAAAGTTAATGCAGACTCAGTAATATTTGCAAGGTGGGAACTGTAGTGATCAGACAAGGTGCTTCTCTGTAGTTATCTAATCTAAAAGATAATTCCCTTGGACCATGGCTTCACATTCTTCCATACTCCTATAACAGCGATGAGTATAAAAATCCAATATTTAATTTCTCCACGAAAGTATAACATTAAAATTTTTTCTTGGCAAGCCCCACAAGCTACATGGAGTAAGTAATATTTAAAGAAATTACATTTTTTGGGTTGAGCATACCTTTGAAGAATACTGATTTCAGGCCCTGTTAATGAAGGACTGCTTACCTTCAAACTGGCACTCAATTAAATTTTACGTGTTAACACAGCAAGAACAATCCTTAGAAAATCAAGGCCTAGATCACTCAGATGTGGGATCATCTCATTGACCTACCTCATACAGTTGAGCCTCTGAGTTACTTCTCTTAACTGATTTTTAATTTGACTTATTTATTTTTTTCTTTAATTTTTTTTTACATCATAGGTTAATTTTAAATTGACCACTAAACACAAGCAAAATGGCACAGCACAATTCGCCTAAACTGTTAAAGCTGCTTTGGCCTATTTAACTCACTGGCGCAGAAGTATACTAGTTTATAAAATACACAAAACTGTGTGTACGTAGGCCACTGCTACAACTTTTTTGGTAGGAGATCTTTTAACTGTAAAAGGCATTGCATAAGAGAAAATGTATTAACTAACCTTTGTTTGATAGGTTTTCTTTTAATATAGAAGCAAGTGAAAACAAAGTGGATTCTGCCTTTTTATGTAATGTACCAAGACCAGTTTTCAAAGTAATGTGTGGTGCTACACTCTATGAAAGGGATAGTATTAACATTAACAATGATGCTTGATTATCCATATCTCTTACATAGAATTAAATTTTCATGCAATTGTGCGCTACTGTTAGTTGCTTTGTGATAGTTTTCACTATGAAAGGAGGTTGTTATTTTAACTAAAGATTGATTGGCTGAAAATTTTCTTTGCTCAGTTCCATTATTAAATACAAACCTGTTGTGGTATAATTTGTACATCTAATGACATACGAAATCATAATTAAACAAATCTTTGAGTAAACCTGTTTTTTTTGTGCTTCTGGTGCCGTTAGGCCGGAGTTACACTTCACGCGATGCGACGCATGCTGCAGCGGATGCTCCTGCTACGCAAGCGTTGAAGTGTTTATACTTGCACGCATACTTTACGTAAATCTGGAGGAATCCGCCAGGTGGCAGTGCGAGATATTATCACGGTGAGAACATGTTCGGCTTCTCTGTGTTGTGAATTGCCTAGAACACCCATTAAATTCCAATGACACCTTACCGCAATATCTCTGAAAAGGATGTTTATTGATTAAATCCAGGGATGTGTCCATTCCAGCAAGCATTGGGCATGAGTGAGAAATAATCCCTGGACGATGCCTCGGCTCATCACAAGGTGAATACAAGCACACACATACACTCGCATCATTTTAGCGGCACCAAATCCCCAAATCTGCATATCTTTGGAAGGAAACTGGAGCACACTGAGGAAACCCAGCAGGAAAACGTGTAAACTCCAGGCAGGGAATATCAGCGACGTGACTCCCTGCAAGACAGCAGCGCTAACGCTCTGCCACTGTGTCACCCCATGTGTGTAATTATAATAAAAATAATTCTTTGCATTCATATACCGCTTTTCTCACTACTCAAAGCGCTCAGCAATTGCAGGTTAAGGGCCTTGCTTAAGGGCCCAACAGAGCAGAGTCCCTTTTGGCATTTACGGGATTCGAACCGGCAACCTTCCGATTGCCAGTGCATATCCCTTAGCCTCAGAGCCACCACTCCGTTCTATTAACATTATTCATTATTTAAACGAAATTACTGATTTATCTGTAAAATGTAATATACATACTTTAATGCTTTTCATCATGAAAGTGATATCAAGTATAAATCTAAGGATTCTAAATGTGCAGAGAGTTGGAATATCATACATTTAATGTGCGCGGAGTGACAATCTATTGCTGGCGATTCGCTACTGTCAGGAGCAGAGGAAGCCCTAGAAAAAAAGAAGGCACAATATGTGAGAATTTTAAAATGTATCGTGTCATTGCAATTGGGAATATGCGATGCTTGAATATAAAAGCACCATGAATACATCTGTATGTCAGCATTTTGCTTCACCACATCGAACCATTTATCAAATATCGAAGCGCACACATCGATCTCGTAGGATCCGCAATGCGGCTTTCTGTCACATGTAGATAGTAAACAGAGACTCTGACATCACATTCCAACTTTTAGCACACTGCGCCCCCTGACTTTTTGCAGGTACTGCAACTCGCGCACGTGTCGCGTTAATTTCTGAGGACCTGCTCAGAGGATGCATTAAATGAATGCTCAGAACGCGTGGTGGCCACGATGCGAGCGTGTACGCGTTCTGAGCGTGAAGTATAAATGAGCCCTTAGAAACATGTTGCCTGGAATACTACTTGCCATCCATTTATCTTGGAGAGTTTGATAAACTGCCCATTTTATCTTCAGCAGCAGTCTACTTATTCTTCTCTTGAACTCTGCTCCTGTCTCTTCTTCTAGTGAATCTTTTCTGGTGCACCTCTTAAGGTATATACTTTACTTAGAATCTGCCTATACCACATCATATCATCTGGACCATCTTAATTCTAGAAGCAGTGTTTATGCATTTGTCCTTCCATATTATGAAACGTTTCTGTTCTTCAATAGCCATTCTCGGAAAATCCTAGCTGCCTCTTTGGGTCATAACTGGTCTGTCTAGCAGATACTTAAGTCATTTGGGCTAGGTGGATCGTGATAATTTAATAGCTCTGCATTTCTCTACACTAGAAATTCCAAAACACATATCCTTAGTTTAGCTAACACTACTACAAAGTTGATCATGGTACCAGTTCTTCTTAAGAGCAAATTTGTGTTAAAAGTTAAAAATGAGTATAGAAATCTGGTGACATTTAACTATCCATTCATCCATCCATTTTCCAACCCGCTGAATCTGAACAGGGTCACGGGGGTCTGCTGGAGCCAATCCCAGCCAACACAGGGCACAAGGCAGGAATCAATCCCAGGCAGGGTGCCAACCCACCGCAGGACACACACCAAGCACACACTAGGGACAATTTAGAATCGCCAATCCACCTAACCAGCATGTCTTTGGACTGTGGGAGGAAACTGGAGCGCCCGGAGGAAACCCACACAGACACGGGGAGAACATGCAAACTCCACGCAGGGAGGACCCGGGAAGCGAACCCAGGTCTCCAGGTCTCCCAACTGCGAGGCAGCAGCGCTACCCACTGCGCCACTGTGCCGCCCGACATTTAACTATTTGAATTCAATTCAGACAGACTTACTGCAAATTGCACACTTTCAGGTATCTGTATCACTCCTTAAAATAAATAATGAAACTTCATAATAGAAAAACAGTAGGTTGTATCAATTCAAATATTTAAGACCACTCTTGGTTTGCTGTGTATGGACATTAGTTAGAAGCCCTGTAGCCAGTATTTTTCAACTTTTTGCATGAGATTTATAGGGCACTATGGAATCCATTTTTATTTTTTTGGATTTTCGGTTTTCACGGTTTTTATTTTTCCTTGATTTGGATTTTTGAATTTTTACGTTTTTTTTTTTTTTTGTTAACTGTAAGAAAGTAGCAACAGTTACAACAAAACAAACAATAATGAAATGTCACTTTACATTCCTTGTAATGACACAGCACACTAGTACAACTGAACCTTATTTTGCAGTTCCATTCATCAGGTAGGAGCCCAGATCCTCCATGATGCTGTATGCTGAGAATGCATTAGGACAGTGAGTGTCGCCCAGAATTGTAGGAGCTGTTACTAGTTTGATGCATCCTTCTGAGATGAAAGTTATCCTCACTTATAGGGTCTAGGATATTTGTTACAGCCTGAGCTGATGTATTCTCAGCCAGAAAGAACTCTTTGTAGAGGTAAATATGTTCAGCATGGTATCCTACTGATTCGAACCACCTATTCCACCTGTTGTTTCCTTCCTCTGGGCTTCGGGAACAGGTTTGGGATGGGGGGGTTAGGTATGCAGGGGGGGTATGCCGTGGTCAGCACAGTCTCTTTCAGTGACGAGAAGGTTGCCGATCTCCTTTTCCTGGCAGGCTTATTGAAGAAGGCAGACTTTACCAACATCGCTAGTGAAGCAGCCTCACTGAATTATTTGTAGTGCTGCCCGGTCTCTCCCACCAAATTGATTACATGACTCAAGCAGGTTGAATGTACACTGTTAGGCATAACCCCTTTTAAAGCTTGCTGGTATGCTTTTAGACAGTATGATACATTGTCTGTAACCACTGCTAAAATGTCATTAAGATTCAGCTGGTTGTTTTGAAGGGACTGAAGTGCTGCCTGTGAAAAGGTGGAAAAGTTGCACCTCGTCCATAAAGATAACATCTGCCAAAAAGTAAACCTTAAATGTTTACAGATTGATAAATGTGCCTCATTACATCTGTAGTTTCATCTACTGAATATCTTAAAAATAATGAATTACAAAGCAGAAGCTAACTAATCTGGAAGACGCTAAATCCGTGAATTAAACAAAAAAAAAAAAAAATAGAGACATATTTTTAAGGGCATGTTGCATCTGAGGAGAAGCCTGCACTTCTGCCCAGGTTTGTAGGTGCCAAGTTTATAACGGAGGAATCAAAGGTGGACCTTGTGTGCCTCGTCACCGCAAGGCAAAACATTTATTAAATCCATAAACATGGTCATTAATTTTTAAAAGGTAACCTGTTAACAACAAATGCCGTTCACTAATAATATTTTTCTAAGGGAAAATCTGTAAATACCGGTTAAATATAATTTGAGTTGGTCTCGTCTGTTATAGGAGATGGATGTCTGAAGCAGAGCTCCTCTAACAGCGGCTTTATTTTCCCACGTATTTCATATTATTTAGAGGTATCCTGTATTTAACCTGACCAAGGAACTTCAACTACAATATACAAGCATTAGTAACAACAAGAAAAGTCAGAAAGAACCGGAGAAGAAACTTAAAGCTGCTTCAAAGTCTGGACAGACATCCGGCCCGAGTGCAAGGTATGGCCTCTCGGAGACTGACCTGGAACAGGTAGACGAATGCGCAGATCTTCTGGGATCCTGCTCCATTGTATCGTCTCCAGTCGAGAGTGAAAACTGGAGCGAAGGTGCAAGTGATACAGGTTGCGCTGGATGCCGATATCAAATACAGCCTCTTGTATCCCACCAAACTGAAAGTGGAAGTTCAAGATCAATATTATATTTTTTCAAGCAAGGAAGAAGCTGAAAAGGAGTTAAAGAAGCTGTTTCCGACACTCTTTTGAAAGTTAATAAGGAGCCGTATTCTATCAAGGCATGGGAAGGCCTATCATCTGCTCTCGGATCCAATTTTAAAGAGACTGGTATTATAATTATACATCCTTTTCTTTATCTGGACATTATATGTTTATGTCTTAATTAGAGTTATAGACGTAAGTGTGGAAGTAATTAAAGTAGGATTTGTTTTTTTTTGTTTTTTTTTTTGTTTTACTACCTTAAAGTAGACTGTTTAACATCATACTCTTGGTTTATTGCTATTTCTACTATTACATTACTATTACATTTAAACTATTACTATTATACTATTTATACTATTACATTATACTATTACAGTAGGAATTAGGCTTGGGCGGTAATATGGTATCCCGCGGGATCTAAAAATAGCAACGGTATCAGTTTCAATACCGTTATACCGTCATAAAAACAATGCACTTATATGGGAGACAAGGATTAAATATTAAATATAATTTATTTAAAGCCTAAAAATGCGTATGCGTGGTTGTCATCACGTGACAGCGTGGAGGAGAAAGAGAGAGGTGGGGTACAAGTGACCTGGTCTCGAAAAAGAACACAACTTCTGCAGTTTGGCAGTATTTCGGGTTTCGACCGAACGAGAAGGGAGAGGCGGTAAATACGGACGAGGCAATTTGCAAATTGTGCAACAAAAAGGTGACCGCGAGAGATGGAAATACCTCGAACCTAAGGTCGCATATACGAAACCACCATCCACACACTGCTGCGAGGATGGACCCGAGTTCACTCAGTGCAACAGTTTCAACGCCTCCCGATGCAGGACCAACAACATCTAGGTCCACCGCCAGTACGCAGCCGACGATAATGGGGGCCTTCGGGAAAGCAACAAAGTACAAAAGGGACAGTGTCCGTTGGAAAACCTGTACTGATGCAGTGACAAAATACGAAGGAAATGGTCTCTTTCCACACAGTGGAAAAAAAGTCCTTTACGGACATGGTAAAGGTCCTAGATGCTCAGTACGAGCTGCCTGGACGGAAATATTTCTCACAAACGGCCGTCCCACATTTATATAGTAAAGTTAGAGACAATGTTCAAGTGCTGCTGTCAGCGGCAGACAGTTATTCCTTAACAACTGACGTGGTCGTCAGTTAACATGACACCATATATGTCTCTGACTGTCCATACTATTACACCTGACTGGAAACTTGAATCCAAATGCCTCCAAACTACGTATTTTCCTGAGAGTCATACAGCGGACAATCTTGCTGCTGCGCTCAGAGCTGCACTTCAGGAATGGCAACTTGACGAGAAAAAACTTTCAGCCATAACCACTGACAATGCTGCCAACATTCATGCCGCAGTCAGGTTCCTGCATTGGCCGTCGCTATACTGCTTCGGTCACAATCTAAACTTGGCTGTCACAAATGGATTGCATGACCAGAGGCAAAAAACCGAGCGCGCCCTCGGACTATGCCGTAATATTGTCGGGGCCTTTTCACACAGCTGGCAAAGTAAGCATGAACTCCACAAGAAGCAAGTGGACTTGGGACTCCCAAAACATAGTCTCATAACAGTAAGCATAAAACGTGCAGAGAGTTCCTCAGGGGCAGGGGCTCAAATATAAAAAACGGGCATATATATATATATATATATATATATATATATATATATATATATATATATATATATATATATGCTTTGCATCACATAAATAAATTATATTGAAAAGTAGGCTATATTAAAATAGAAAACCATTTTTTAAATTGTAATTTTTTTTCCTGTATTTTTTATCAAATAAATGCAGGCTTGATGCGCATAAGGGACTTATTTAGCCTAAAATAAATGTGCATGCAAATTTGACCAAATGGAATAATATACATTAATGGACTTATTTATTTATGCATTCATTCGTTTATTTAGGCCTATTTATTCTTTCATTTGTTTATTTATGCCTATTTATTCATTCATTTGTTTATTTAGGCCTATTCATTCATTTAATCGTTTATTCATCATTCATTAATTAATTCATCCATCCATCCGTTGGCAGGACTGCGCAACTCGCTGGTGCTCCAAACTGGCAATGGTGGAGCGCATCCTCGAGCAGGCCCAAGCGATCAGACACGTCCTGTCTGATGACAGAAGGAGCAGCCTGTCCCTGACCTGGCCGGACATGGACGTCTTGAAAGCTGTTCACGAAGCACTGAAACCAGTCGGTGACTTCACTGATATTTTGTTAGGAGAAAATTATGTGACCAGTTCCTGTATCCTCCCCATACTACAGCTCTGCAGGGACAATTTGTTGGCTGCGTCAGGAAATGACCTCCAGCTAACAAAGTCAATCAAAACTGGAATTCTAACAAAGCTGGAGGCCAAGTATGAATCCAATTCAGTGCGCAAAATATTGCAAAAATGCACTTTCCTCGACCCTCGTTACCGTGGAGGATATGAGACGGATGACAACGCATTGGCTGAGACCAAGGCTGAATTACAGGCTGAGATCGTGAGCTTAGAGGCAGCAGGTCCAGTGGCCATCAGAGTGGAAGAGGGAGAGGCACAACCTGCACCCTCACGAAAAAAGATGACTCTGGGAAGTATGCTGCAAAAAAAATCTGATGCAATGGCAGGTCCCGTCGGCATCGGTACCGTAGAGGACCGAGTCGGAGCTGAAATAACAGCCTACTGTTTGGAGCCAGTTACTCAAGGAGACGAGGACCCACTTCTCTGGTGGAAAATGCTGCCGGGCGTTTTCCCCAGATGTCGCGAGTGGCACGAAAGTACCTGTGCGTCTGTGCCACAAGCACACCATCGGAGCGGGTTTTCAACACCGCAGGTAAAGTTGTCGGTCCACAACGTGCCCTGTTAAAGCCGGACAAAGTAAACATGCTGGTTTTTCTAGCGAAAAATCTTGACTAGATTGATGCCACTTGCCATTCGTTCCTATTCGCACTGTGTTTATTTTTATTTATTTAATTGATTCAGGTATTTTTATTTGGTTTACGTTAAAAACAATATTGGTATGAAGACTGGAAAGAAGTTTTTGTTTAGGACTATTGCTTTGTAATACTTTTTATAATATGGATGATGTTTATGTTAATTCAACTCTGGTTGACTGTTGTGGGTCTATTTGCACTTTTTTATAAGCTGCTCTTCTTTGTTATTAAAAGTTGTTCAGGCGGTGTGATTTAATTTAATTGATTTGTGTGCGCGTCTCCGCGCGAAAACTGTTCTGGATGTTTATATTAATTTAATTCTGTTTGACTGTTGTATTTGCACTTTTTTATAAACTACTATTTGTTGCTAATAAAAGTTGTTAATATTGTTCTGCATGTTATTTTGTGGCGGCACGGTGGCGCAGTGGGTAGTGCTGCTGCCTCGCAGTTGGGAGATCTGGGGACCTGGGTTCGATTCCCGGGTCCTCCCTGCGTGGAGTTTGCATGTTCTCCCCGTGTCTGCGTGGGTTTCCTCCGGGCGCTCCGGTTTCCTCCCACAGTCCAAAGACATGCAGGTTAGGTGAATTGGCGAATCTAAAATTGGCCCTAGTGTGTGCTTGGTGTGTGGGTGTGTTTGTGTGTGTCCTGCGGTGGGTTGGCACCCTGCCCAGGATTGTTTCCTGCCTTGTGCCCTGTGTTGGCTGGGATTGGCTCCAGCAGGCCCCCGTGACCCTGTGTTCGGATTCAGCGGGTTGGAAAATGGATGGATGGATGGATGTTATTTTGTTATTGTTTCAATATTAGTGTTTGATATTCAGTTTCTGAACGGCTTAGGCACAAGCCAACAGTTTGGTGACGCTGTCTGAGCCTTACGTCACATTTTTTTTATTATTCACGGTAATACCGTATACCGAGGTAAAATAGGGAGGAGATTTGACGGTATCAAAATTGTTTATCCTAGACTACTCTTTAAAATCATTCCCAGGGTTCATTCTTTTTTTATCTTAATATGTTAATATCTTAAAATTGCTGAAGATTATTTTAAGCTTAAAGACTGTTAATGATTATATTTTCAGCAGATAGTATTAAGAATTCAGCTGCAATAGATATCTCTTTGTTTTAATTCTCTAACGCCGCTGCGGGGTGGGGTTTGTTTTGTTTTGGACATTCTCTGTCTCTTCGTATGTCAGAGGACAGGGACATCGCGAAGTGGGATCATGCCTCATATGGGGAGGCAAAATGGGGGGGTGGGGGGATAAAGGGGGGAGAGAAGGAGAGCAGACTATATCTAATCTATTCTTCTAATCCCTATAACTATAAATATCAATGCACCAATAGGCTAAAATGCAATAACTCATGGGGAATTTTGAAACTAAGATTAAAACTGCCTCATTACCAGTTAAGACTATAAAATTACATTAAAAAATCAGAATCAATGTCTCCATGATGGGACAGTTAACTTTGTGAGCTGGAATGTTAAAGACCTGAATCACGAATTAAAGAGAAAGAAAGTATGCTCTCACCTAACAGACTTAAACGCTAAAATAGTATTTTTACAAGAGACCCACTTACTAAGCAAGGATCAGTTCAGACTACAAAAAGACTGGACTGGCCAAATGTTCCATTCTAGTTTTATAAAGAAAACTAGAGGGGTGGGAATTCTCATACACAGAACAGTTCCATTTGTAGCATCAGATGTAGTATCAGACTCTGAAGGGAGATATATGATGGTCATGGGCAACTTATATAACAGTAAAATGATTTTGATAAATGTTTATGCACCCAATGTCGATGGTAAAGAATTCATGCAAAATCTATTTGCATCCATTCCCAATGTGAACACTCATAAAATTATAATGGCTGGGGACTTTAATTGTGTTTTAAATCCACTCTTAGATAGGACTCCT
Organism: Erpetoichthys calabaricus; assembly: GCF_900747795.2. Lineage (NCBI taxonomy): Eukaryota > Metazoa > Chordata > Cladistia > Polypteriformes > Polypteridae > Erpetoichthys > Erpetoichthys calabaricus. Next base: position 135,689,665 of record NC_041401.2, on the reverse strand, counting down.
GTGACAGGGGGGACGACATCTAATACTGCAAAGACAATTACACAGTTTTTAAATGATCATATCTTATCAGACCCCTGGAGGTTTCTTAACCCAAACTCAAGAACATATTCGTTCTACTCACCAGTGCATTATAGCTACTCAAGAATTGATTATTTTTTCATAGATAATAATTTCCTGCCTACAATTAAATCATGCAAATACGACACAATTGTTATGTCCGACCATGCACCTCTAGTCTTGGAGCTAAAATCATTAAGCCCCTCACACTCGCCTCGCAGATGGCGCCTTAACCCTCTTCTATTGGCAGATGAGAACTGCACAGAATTTATATCCAAACAAATCAGCTTCTTTCTAGAGACAAACACACCCACAGAGGTTTCTGCAGGAACACTCTGGGAAACTCTAAAGGCCTTCTTAAGAGGACAGATTATTTCATTTCTTTCCCAAAGAAATAAATTAGAAACCAAGAAAGTGTCAGAGCTAAGAAGCGAAATTACTAGAATAGATGAAGAACAAGCCAGGCGTCCAAGTGAAGCTCTCCACAAGAAAAGGCAGGCCCTGCATACAGAACTTAACATCTTAACAACTAAAGAAACTGAACAACTTATTTATAAGTCTAGACAGCATTACTATGAACACGGAGAAAAAGCTAATAAGCTTTTAGCTCAAGAAATTCACAATGCAATACCAGTAATCACCAACACGAATGGAGAAGAAATTATTGACCATAAAAATATAATGCACGCATTTAGAGATTATTATAAATCCTTATATTCTACTGAGCTCAAAGAAGGCATTTCTGGATAATAATAATAATAATAATTCTTTGCATTTATATAGCACTTTTCTCATTACTCAAAGCGCTCAGCAATTGCAGGTTAAGGGCCTTGCTGAAGGGCCCAACAGAGCAGAGTACCTTTTGGCATTTACGGGATTCGAACCGGCAACCTTCTGATTGCCAGGGCATATCCCTAGCCTCAGAGCCACCACTCTGTGGATACATTACAGACACCACAAATAGATGCTTTAAGTGCTGATGAACTGGATAAACCTCTAACGCTAACAGAATTACTAGATGCTATAAAGTCACTACAAAGCGGAAAATCAGCAGGCCCTGATGGTTACCCCGTAGAATTTTATAAGAAATTCTCCACTCAGTTAGCTCCCCTCTTATTGGCTCAGTTCAGGAAGCTAGAGACAACCAAATACTACCTCAAACATTTCGTCAAGCATTAATCACCGTCTTTCCTAAACAAAATAAGGACTTGTTACAATGTGCATCATACAGACCAATTTCACTCCTGAATAATGATGTTAAGATACTCTCAAAAATTATAGCTAGAAGGATGGAGAAAGTGCTGCCCTCGGTAATATCACAGGATCAAACTGGATTTATTAAAGGCCGAAATCTATCTTCCAATCTCCGACGCTTGTTTAATATTATATATTCACCAGCAAAATCAAACACCCCAGAGATATTACTATCATTAGATGCAGAAAAAGCATTTGATATGATTGAATGGAACTACCTTTTCACTGCAGTGGAGAAATTTGGGTTTGGCCCGAATATTTGTGCATGGATCAAACTACTGTATACCAATCCAGAAGCTTCAGTTTGTATTAATAATATTTGCTCAGACTACTTTAAGCTGGAACGTGGTACCAGACAAGGATGTCCCTTGTCGCCACTGCTGTTTTTTAATCGCCATTGAACCACTGGCGGTTCACTGCCGAAATTCTTATCAGATAAAGAGGATTGTCAGAGAAGGACTGGAACAGAAAATTTCTCTATATGCAGATGATATGGTTTTATATATATCAGACCCAGGAAACACTGTCCCTACAGTTTTAACAGCACTAACAGAATTTCAAAAGATATCTGGTCTTAAAATTAATCTGAATAAAAGTATACTCTTTCCAGTGAATTCACAAGCATACAATATTAGACTGGACACCCTACCTTTTACCATAGCAGATCAGTTTAAATACCTAGGGGTAAATATCACAAGTAAACATAAAGCTCTTTATCAACAAAATTTTGCTGTCTGTATGGAAAAAATTAAGCAAGGCTTGCATAGATGGTCAACCCTTCATCTCATTCTAGCCGGAAGAATTAATGTTGTTAAGATGAATATCCATCCTAAACTTCTTTTTTTATTTCAAAACATTCCAATATATATCAATAAATCGTTTTTTAAACAGTTAGGTTCAACAATAACCTCATTCATTTGGAACTCAAAACACCCACATATCTGAAGAGCGACCCTACAAAGACCTCAGGCAGAAGGTGGCATGGCTTTACCTAATTTTCAGTTTTATTACTGGGCAGCAAACATACAAGCCATAAAAACCTGGACACAAATAAATGAACATACACAGGCTTGGTCTGCAATAGAAGTAAAATCCTGTAGTACTTCTTTATACTCCCTGCTCTGCTCTCCAATAAATGCAAGTTATCGCAAATATACTAATAACTCAATTGTGCTTTACTCGCTCAGAATATGGAACCAAATTAGAAAGCATTTTAAGATGGAAAATCTTTTATCGGTGGCACCTCTGCAAGAGAACCACCTCTTTCAACCCTCGCAAACATATCCAGTTTTTAATACCTGGAAAAGTTTTGGGATTAAAATGCTCAGAGATCTTTATATTGACAACATATTTACATCTTTTGAACAATTACGTTCAAAATACAACCTCCCAGCTACACATTTCTTTCACTATCTTCAAATTAGACATTTTGTTAAACAGAAATTGCCCGATTTCCCCAACCTCGCACCCCCCACAATGCTGGAAAAAATACTGATCAATTTCGAGGAATTAAACACCATTTCCGCATTATATAAAATCCTATTAGAGTCCCTACCTTTCAAAGATCCAAGAGGACATTGGGATGAAGATCTCTTAATCAATATATCAGAAAAGGAGTGGAAGGTAGCAAAGCAGAGAATTCACTCAAGCTCCATATGCGCAAAGCATAGAATTATTCAACTAAAAATTAGGTATCGAGCTCATCTGTGTCGCTTAAAACTGTCCAAAATGTTTCCAGGGCAAGATCCAACCTGCGAACGCTGCAGCCAAGCTCCTGCCTCACTGGGTCACATGTTTTGGGACAGCACCAAACTAACATCATTTTGGACCAAAATATTTAAGTGCCTTTCAGACAGCCTTGGTATCACAATCCCTCCTAACCCATTAACAGCTGTGTTCGGTGTTCTTCCAGACGGACTTGAAGTGGAGAAGGACAAGCAAACGGTGATTGCATTCACTACACTTTTGGCACGCAGACTTATTCTGTTAAACTGGAAGAATCCTAACTCTCCTCTGATAAGTCAATGGGAAACCGATGTTTTATATTATTTGAAATTGGAAAAAATCAAATTCTTAGTTAGAGGATCTGTACAAAATTTTTTCAAAACCTGGCAGGATCTAATCAATATTATTTTAGAATAAGAGAAATAACTGTTACTGCATTTAATTCCCTTCTCCATCTCTTATTTACATATACAGTAATCCCTCGCTACTTCGCGGTTCACTTTTCGCGGATTCACGACTTCGCAGATTTTATATGTAAGCATATCTAAATATATAACGCGGATTTTTGTTGCTTCGCGGGTTTCTGCGGACAATGGGTCTTTTTACTTCTGGTACTTGCTTTCTCAGTTGGTTTGCCCAGTTGATTTCATACAAGAGATGCTATTGGCGGATGGCTGAGATGCTACCCAATCAGAGCACGCAGTTAAGTTCCTGTGTACTGCTGATTGGCTCAGCGACGGAGTGCTGCATTAACCAGGAAGTCTCATCTCACTCATTTAGCATTAACGTGCTACTGCTTCAGGGGCCGTGTCCAAGCGCCAACAGAAGATGCAAATGATTGCAGAAAAGGTAAAAGTTTTGGATATGTTGAAGGAAGGGAACAGCTACACCGCTGCAGGACACCATTACAGCATCAATGAGTCCACGATTCTTTTTATTTAAAAAGGAGGAAAAGCATATAAGATCTACGGCAGCAGTGTCCTTTAACCAGGGTGCAAAACGAGTTGCAAGTGGATGTGATAAGGCAGTAGTCTGGATGGAATCTGCTTTAGGAATCTTTGCAACAAGGTCGACGACGTCATGACCGCCTACAAGCTGCTACGTGTACTTTGCTATACAGTAAGTGTAAACTTATCTACCGATTTCATATTGCTTAGCAGTTGTCCCTGTTATTAATAGAGTAAAGGGTGGGTTGTAAACAATACAGGGAGGGTTTAAAAACGTCCAAATACACGTTAAATAATTAAATAAATATGGTGTCCCTACTTCGCGGAAATTCAGTTATCGCGGTCGGCCTTGGAACCTATCTCCCTCGATAAGTGAGGGATTACTGTATATTTATTTCTCCCTTTCTTTTCTTTATTGCTGCCTTATTAAAAAGCCCTAAGCAATTCTCCTTTGGCTAAGCTCTCCTTCTCAGGGGTGGGGTTTGATTTGTCTTCTATTTTGTTTGGTTATAAATTGATCTATTTGTATGGAATGATTACAATAAAAATTAATAAATAAAAATAAATGAATATAATTTAATCAGTTAAATGATTTATTGTAAATACATCCCGTTACAATAGAACTGCCTACATAAAAGAATTACCCTTCAGCCAAGTGATTACTCCCCTACCACTATGTTGAGAACGCTGTGGTCTCGGCTATCAGTGGTTTCATCAACTACAACATAAATTTTCTTGCCATGAATCTTTCGAAGAATGGCGTCCATATATTGTTTAAAGACACAGGGCAAATGAGTTTAATGAGGACTGCGCTCATTTTCTGGCAGCTTGCCTCCCGGTTTACAATGCTTAATAAAGAAAGGACGCATCTTCATAATTTTTTTTCAAGCGGTATTTCTGACCCTGCATATATGGCCATAAAGTCCTCCACAAACTGTCATGATGCATCTGATGATTTTGTTGTTTCCTCCATTGTTACCTGAAGGGGAATACTTTTGATCTTAATTTCTCCTTGTTCTTGAGATGGGTTTTAGATTTGATGTGGTCATTGCAAGTATCTTTTCGTGTCCTGCTTTAACGAGAAAACATACAGGAAACACGCACACAAACAGATAGAGGCATGGCTGAATTTTTATGAAGAATTGCATTTGCTTGAAGAACGTCTAACTAGATCATAGTATCTGAATGATAGAACTACAGATTATTTAATTGTTTAATTTATTGGTAAGTTTTGTAACAGTCACCCCTTCAGTCTCTAAATTCTGCACATTTCTGTTTTAAATCTAAAATCCATTTTTATGTGTTAATTCCATGATTCTGTCTGTGTTTTCTGCATCGTGGAAATCATAGGGCCCTAGATTTAGTACTTTCCTATGAACAAATTTTCATTGCATATCCGAAGAACAGCTTTCGTTGCCAAAATGTGAATATCCATATCCCTTATACAGTATCTGTCATCTGACTGGATTTGCACCTGGTTCACCTACCAGTTCCATGCAGCTCATTTGAATTCAAATTGATTGGGATATGGGGATCACTCAGCCACAATGCATGTAGTAGTTAACATCATTCAGTAGCCTCCCTGCAATTGTGAGTGTCTGTATCATTGCACTGTGTGAGATTCTGTGAAAGTTTTTAAGTATCCATGGGAGAGTCTTATTTTTAGGTTGGCTTTGTCTGATTTTCCCCCCTTCCCACCTTTTTATTCTGAAGAGCATAGTTCTAAAGTGTGAATAACCACTATATTTCCCCTTGGGGATTAATAAAGTGTCTGTCTGTCTGTCTGTCTGTGGGTGATAATAAGCTCAAAGGTCACAATCCTAGGAGATGGACATTTACCAAAGAGAAATAAACATCTTTCATTATGAGTATAATAACTCTATAGTGTATGTCTGTCATACCAGCAAGTCATTTTATAGTAGTGAATATGTCAATAGTACATGCAAAAATTAACATGGTTTCATGGTTTCTTTGCTGTAATGAAGTTCATTATAACACTTAGAGTTTGCAAAGAAAGCCTTGGTGTCAGTGAATACAGTTATCTACATCATCATAAGGAACTTGGAAGCTAGAAGTCTGTCATATCCAAAACCATTAGAAGACCTGTTTCTGTGTGTCAGTAGGTTGCAAGCTAGTCGACTCACAAAACAACAGTTTTAAGGACAGCTTAACAGCAGTTGAAGACAAGAAGTATAACTTTCAACTGTGATGAGAAGACTTTGAGGTGTAGATTTAGCAGGTTGAGTGGCAGTATCAAAGCCATTGCTAAAATTGCAAAATAAGAAAAAGAGGCTTGCATGACCTGGAACCACAACCAGTAGACTACTGAAGCCAGGAAAAAGGTGTTATGAACTGATGAGAGAGAAGATGTGGCCGCTCAGTGTGATGTGGCGAATCACAGACCGTCCTGGGTGAAAACCTCATCAGCTGTTGCCGCAACTACAGGGGAGGAAACCACACCCCCTAGATCGGTCCTGACCCTCTCGCCAAGTTACAGTATCAGTTTAAAGAAACACGGGCTTCATTTTAAAGGAAACAATGGAATGATGATTTCCATTAATTTGCAAAAAATGCAGTCGTTCTTGTCAGTGGCCAATGCAGTCATCAGCCCATGCCACAGGGTCCTCACTTTATCTTTGAAAATGACCTTTTATATTGAGTAGTGGAACATGAGGGGGAGGTGCAGCAGTTGCTGCTAATACCACAGACCTTCTGGCGGCAGGTTTGTGAATTAGCACACAGGAAGAGGTTATTTGGGCACCAAAAAAACTTTGGAGCGGATTAAGCTTTGATTTTATTGGCCAGGAATTAATGAAGAGGTTTATCGCTTTTACACGTCTTGTCTGGAGTGTGAGTTGCAACAGATTCTAGGAGGGACCATGCTCCTCTCGTTCCCATTCCCCTGATTGATGTCACATTTGAAAGGATTGGGGTCAACATAGCAGGACCCCTGGAACCCTCAGCTAGAGGACATAAATATATTTGTCATAATGGATTATGCTACCCAGTATCCCAAAGCTGTTCCGGTATGCTCATCTACTTCTAAAGCCATTGCATGGTAGTTGGTTTGGGGTCCTTGTGTGAGTCTACATCCCTAAAGAAGTCCTAACGGACTAAGTGGTGCCTTTTACCTCAGAGATGGTCAAGGAAATGGCTAAGTTACTTAAAATAAAGCATCTAAAGACTGCGGTATATCATCCTTAAACCGATGGTCTAGTAGAGAGATTTAATCAGACTCTGAAACAAATGCTACGCAAGGTGGTCAGCGAGGATGGCAGGAACTGGGATCAGCTCCCCCTTGTCCTTTTTGCATATCAGAAAGTCCTACTTTATGGACTTCTCATCTTTTGAAGTATTATACGGACGACATACAGTATATTGGATATATATATTGGATATTTTAAAAGAAGGATGGGTGGGAAGAGGCTGTCCCCTCTACAGACATATTAGAAAATATCACACAATTACACAATAGATTTGGAAAAATCTGTCCCCTACTAAAATGTCACATGGAAGAGGCGCGAGCAGCACAGGCATGGTATTACGATTAAGGCATGTCTCTCTGGGAGTTTCATCCAGGGGATCCTGTTATGGTCCTCGTTCCTACCTCACATTCTGAATTGCTAGCCCATTGGCAGGGGCCTTACGAAATTAAGGAGAGGAAAGGACTCGTTGATTATTTGGAGAAACAACCCAATTGTCGGCTGAGTGAGCAGGTCTATCACATAAGGCTATAGCTGTGAAAGGACAGGGATCCCGATCCCTCCACCGGTCAGCCCCACTCTCTCTTTGCTCGTAGAAATGACCTTAACTTTGGTTCGCATTTGTGTCCCAAACAAAGACGGGAGCTGGAAGCAGTATCCTGTCTGTTCCAGAGGTAGTGAGTGAAACACCTGGAAAGAACCTTTCTGATTGTGCATGATATTGTGACATAACCTGGGGTTATAGTTCAAGAATGCCCATATTGCCTTCTTGAGGCAAAAAGAGCAGAAGTGGAGGTTGAGATCAAGCGCATGCTGGAACTAGTTGTAATAGAGAAAAGTCATAGTTCCCTGGTCCATTCCTATCGTCTTGGTCGCTAAACCAGACGGAAGTTGGAGGTTTTGCAATGACTTCCATCAACTTAATCAAGTCTCCCAATTTGATGCCTATCCGATGTCATGAGTGGATGACCTCCTCGAGTGGCTGGAATGGGCTAAATATTTGACCATTCTTGACATGATAAAGGAGTACTGGCAGGTTCCTTTAACAGATTCTGCAAAGGCTAAGACTGTGTTTAGCACCCCTAGTGGTCACTGGCAGTATCGTGCCCTTCCATTTGTATTACATGGGGCAACTGCGACCTTCCAAGGCCTGGTGGATAAAGTGCTGTGGCCTCATAACTCATATAGTACTGCCTACTTAGATGACGTGGTCATCTATTCCAGCACATGGAAGGAACACCTACAGCAGCTCCTTGTGGTATTACAGACACTTGACAAAGCCATACTTGGAATTAACCCAAAGAAATGCTTCTTTGGATTAGATGAAACCAAATATTTAGGCTACCTGGTGGGCCAAGGTACCGTGAAGCCACAGTGCTCCATGGTTGATCCTTTCTCAGCTTAGTGGGTTACTACCACTGGTTCATAACCTTGTTTTCCGAGAGAGCTTGACTGATTTGACAAAGAAGAGGGCTCCAAACACTGGTATGGACTGAGAAGGCAGACGCTGCGTTTAGTGACTTGAAACAGGCCCTTACGACAGCACCAGTCTTGAAAGCTCCTAACTTTTTTTTTTTACCTTTCATTCTCCAGAAGAAAGCTTCGGACACAGGTCTTGGTGCCGCGTGCTAAGCCAGAGTGTCGATGGCATTGAGCATGTTCCTGAGTCGGAAACTGCTAGAACGTGAAACCAGGTATGCAGTGTTGGAATGAGAGGCCTTGGCGATCAAATGGGATAGTATACAGCTGAGGTACTAGCACTTAGGCTGAGAGTTCACCCTGGTTATGGATCATGCATCTCTACAGTGGATGGCCCAACACAAGGATTCAAATCCATGGGTTACCTGGTGGTTTCTTGACCAATAGCCTTACATGTTTTCACTTGATCATTGATGAGGATCCTTCCACGCACATAGGAGACAGCTAAAGGGCTCAAATGAGGGTAATTCAATCCCAGACAATGAGGGTGGCGGAGTGTGCTAATCCTTTCTCTCTTTCCACCACAGACCAGTTATGGGAAATTCCGACTGGCCCTCTGGGCTGCGATGACGTCACTTCCTCTACCTTGCTTTAAAGCCACCATCTTCACCTCAACCAAGCAGTTCTGTTATGGACTCTAATCTGTACACACATCCATCCATCCATCCAATTTTCAACCCGCTGAATCCAAACACAGGGTCACGCGGGGTCTGCTGGTCTGTACTATCTATTAATCAACTTTTTACAGCTGGGTTCAAATATACGGGAGGCTGCCCCAAACCTTTTTGTGGCTCTTTTGTCATTCTTTGACAAGGGTTTTTTTATGCCACTGAGTAAGTGAAATGATGGTTTCTCGGTGTGTGTGACACCAATCGTCAAACATGGAACAGGAACCAGGATGGTCTAGGGCTGTTTGCTAGATTTAGAGTCAGTGGCTTGTATTGAGTGACAGTTGTTATAATTGACTTATTATAGATGACTTTTCCCATCTGTGTTAAACATATCTCTTGTCTGTAACAAATTTCTCTTTTTTTTTTTTCTTCAAGTCGCAAACTTAAAATCTGGCAGGTAGTTCTCCACACAAATCAGGTTTTTAACATATAAGTTAAACCCAACCCCTCCTTCTGGTTGCCATTGTGGAACCTTAGGGTTGGAGGAAGTGGCAAGTAATAATACATTTTGAAATATTGATCTATACTAATTAATAAAAGGCAAAGCCCTCACTGACTGACTGACTGACTGACTCATCACTAATTCTGCAACTTCCCGTGTAGGTGGAAGGCTGAAATTTGGCAGGCTGATTCCTTACAGCTTACTTACAAAAGTTAGGCAGGTTTCATTTAGAAATTCAACGCGTAATGGTCATAACTGGAACGTCTTTTTTCACAATATACTGTAATGGACGGCAGCTCGATGGCCGTGGGAGGAGGAGTTGAGTGTCACGTCATCACGCCTCCCACGTAATCACGTGAAAAGACTGTGAACGCAGTAGGGAGAAATGAAGGAGGAGCCACAAACAGCGAAGAACAAAAAATTCATTAAACAATTGAGAAGGGAGCGAAACAATAAGAAGGGAGCGAGTAAAGCATACAAGCATCTTCATAAGGGAAACAAAGCACGGTGTAAAACGTAAGTTTAATTTAAGTTTATAGAAACGCTCCCACTGCGGATTGCAATAACATATTCGCGAGATAAAAGTTTAATGAGAAGACACGAGGTATAAACGAACCACACGCCGTAGCGCAACGTTAGGGGCTTCACCTCTGGCGCTGACGATAGAGATTCGATTCCCAAGAGGGGATGCAGTGACTGTGTACGCCTGATGAGCCCAGAATTAGGGAGAAACACATGTCGCATACTCTGCATTATTTGAAAGTAAACTATTAAAACCATTCTATGATCTGCTTTTGGGAACAGAAAGAGGGCACGTGGCGGACGTAAGGCGACTTGCTGACAAACCACAAGCGTGACCTGGCAGGTAACCACCCATACAATCAGATTGTGATTCAGAAAACGAATGCCATGAATGTAATTACCACGATCTACATACTGTCAAATAAACGAAACACACGCCGTAGCGCGACAGCTGTGAAAAGGGAGCTTCACAAAAAAACAGATCCTTAACAAATTGTTATTGGTATATTTTCAATCTGTTTAAAAAGGTTTTCTTTTCTTCTTAATAAAAAATTAAAAGCAGTACTTCGCCACAACGAAGCGCGAGAATTTGGCTATATATATCTGCTTCTCGCAATTAAAAGAGGGCACGTAGCGGATGTTAGACGACTTGATGACCAAGCATAACCGTTACCTGCCAGGTAACCACCCATACAATCAGATTGTGATTCAGACTAGGAATGCAATGAATGTAATCACCCCGATCTACATACAAGGCGAAAGTCTTGCAACATTCAAAGATGATGGTTTGGGATAAGTACACCATGGAACATAAAAGAGCTTATGAAGCCTTGAACCGAAAAAAGCAAGATCTCCGAGATCGTAAAAAAAAAAAAAAGGAGGTAATGTCGTTTTACTCGCTGTAGATTTTAGTCAAACATTACCAGTTATTCCACGAGGGAGACCAGCAGATGAACTCAACGCGTGTTTAAAATCCATGCTTCTCCCACGGTCGGTTATATGTCGCGTGTTCTCGGGTAGGTACACCAAAAAATGTATACATTTAAGCATGTAATGGGCAAAGAAAAAATGAGGTATACCCGAAGGCACTGCAGTAGTACTCAATGTAACTTTACTTCTTAAATGTTAATGTTTTACTGTTTAATAATTTATACGCTTCTTATATGTTGTTCAAATTCTTTTATCAAAATACCAGTGACAGCGCAATGCACGATAACATGGAGTGAATACACCATACGCATCCGCCCACGGCCGCCCTGGTGTGCGCAGATAGGAGTTGATTCTACAATAAAATAAAATAAAGATAAAAAGAGTAATACAATCATCACCCATAAAGCGGATAGCAGACGTGACGTATTAGATGTGTACCAGATTTCAAGTCAATAGGTGAAACGGTTTGCAAGCTACAGGTGATTTAAAATCCTGGACAGACAAACGAATAGCCACGGTAGCAAATTATAGAAGAAGATTTTACTGTTTAATAATTTATATTTATATGAAATGTGTTTCTTATATATTCATATTCTCATATGATAATGATGTTAATGTTGTTTATATTGATTTCTATGTTATTGTAAGTGTATGTATGTGTGTATATGTATGTATGTATGTGTGTATATATATATATATATATATATATATATATATATATATATATATGATATATCTGTATATATGTGTGTGTGTATATATATATATATATAAAATATATGTGTATATGTGTGTATATATATAATATATGTGTATATGTGTGTGTGTGTGTGTATATATATATATATATATATATATATATATATATATATATGTGTATATGTGTGTATGTGTATATATATATATATATATATGTGTATATGTGCGTATGTATATATATATATATATATATAACAGCAACACTCATAACAATGACAACACAATTACATTGACAATCATGTTACGTTATTTTTAAAATGTTTCCTTTACTTTTTCATAACCTCTTTAACACACTTCTTCTCCGCTGCGAAGCGCGGGTATTTTGCTAGTAGTTAATAAGTATCACATACTGTAGGTAGTGATGGTTGGCAGGCTTGCTTTCAACCAAGAAACCCAGTTTGATTAATTTCCATTATGTTTTAAGTTTTTCTTGGAATTTTTGTTGTGGCCACAAGCTGCGCAAGTTGGGCCATATTGTCTTAGTGTAATGGCCAGTTAACAATACCAATCATATTTAAATCTGTATAAGTCAGGTTTTTAGCAATAAAGCAAATAATCTTTTGGTCTACCACTCCGGGGAGTAAATTGTGGAGGCTCAGGGTAACAGTAAGTGTCTCATATCTGCAGCTGACCCAGAAACCTAAGTGGTTTCTCAAGTTAAGCTGAACATAGTCAATGCAATTTGAAGAAGGCTTATTAATCTCCTTAGTGTTACATTTTATTCCAAAAAAATCTCAAAATGAGTCCTTTGTGTAGTAAATCTTAAAGCATGGCGAAAGACACAATCCATCATCACAGCTGGGACAATAATAGTGTGATTCTTTTTGAATTTTCTTTTCAGATTTATCAGTTTTTGAACAGCACACTGCACAGGTACGAGTTGGATTCTGTTTTTTTTTCTGTTGAAGGTATATAATCAAAAAAAGATGCTCTATATTGATCTGTAATGTGCTGGGTCGACCGCATCCCTTTAGCGGTAATGTGGATGGTGGATGTTCGGTAATGATTTGTTCTACAAGCTGGCATGTAAAGTTTACATGACATACAGTTTCACCAGCTTTTTGTTTGTATAAGATGAATGCATTCCAAATGCGCCATTCCACCAGATGAAAAAAGATCTTTTTGTAGTATTTCTTTTGTTGCCTCTGCATAACGGGATAGAAAGTCAATTCTTGATCTGTACGATCTACGATGCCGATCATGCTATTATAGTCAATCACAGCTCAAGGCTTCTTAACCTGCTTGTTGCTTTTGCCAGTATAGCTGCATTATGTATGGTGCTAAGAAGACAAACATCTTTCTCGTCTTTCCATTTCAGTGTAAGCACTTTACCCTTTTGCCTAGCTACTAGCGCAGCTTGCTGTAAGGCATGCCACGACTGTTGGGACTAGTGCTGGGTGGTATGACCAAAATTCTAATCACAGTATTTTTCAAAATTATACCGGTTTCACGGTATTGGACAGTATTTTTTCCCCATGCATGTGTGGATGTTAACCACATTTTCCACTGCAATTTCTGGCCAAGAATAACCTATTCCGGTAGTGCTGCTGCTTTGCAGTAAGGAGACTGTGGAAGATTGTGGGTTCGCTTCCTGGTTCCTCCCTGTGTGGATAGTGCTTTGAGTACTGAGAAAAGCGCTATATAAATGTAATGAATTATTATTGTTATTATTATTCCACTGTCATGAGAATTGTACATTGTACAAAAAAACATTTTAATGTGCACACAAGTATTAATACAGGTTTGTATGGCCCCATAAAGTGATAGTTTTCAAGGGGGTGGCACTAATGAAGAGAAGGAATCACATTGCATGACAGATGCAGTCAAAATATAGAACCTTTTTGTAGCTGCATTTTTCCAAAGTTACCAAGGTTCCAAGGTTCAGCAGCTGTAAGTCAAAAAATGGGATTCAACAAAAGCCTGACGCATAGAAATGATTCCACAGACAAAATATCTTCGTTTTTAAAAGTTTAGTTAAAATTCAAAGTAAAACAGTTCACACAGAAAAGAAAATTAAAATAGCAAAAAAAAGGAAAATTCTTATTAAGAAAAGTTCTGTTCTAAGCTTAAATCTTGTTACATCTCAAATCTTTACTATTTGCTTAACATTTCTGAACCATTTCAAAACGGTCAGAAAACTGTATGCTTAACCCATTTCTAAGTTGAAAATGGGTCTTTCAAGTCCCTGCTCACTGGGATCTGTTCTAAACACAACTGAATCTATTATCACACTGTTTCTCAGTTATAGCAAGAAGGTTCTATCTCTTACTAACTTATAGGGGGAAAAGACTATACCATTGTCTATGACTATGGAAGAAATTATATTCTATTCAAATTAAGCAAACATTAATTTGAGTTTAACTCAAAGCTTTTAACTTTCTAAGATTGGCTCTTACACTTTTTATTGAACAATTTTTGCAAACAACTTACTGGTAAACTAAAATTTTGACATCATATTTCCAACCATCCAAACAGGCATTTAGACTTAGTAAAATATCCAGAAGTGCTTGTCATAAGTTGTATTGCACTGAACATGTCTTAGAAAAGGAATAAATAGTACAGTAATCCCTCCTCCATCGTGGGGGTTGCGTTCCAGAGCCACCCGCGAAATAAGAAAATCCGCGAAGTAGAAACCATATGTTATGGTTATTTTTATATTGTCATGCTTGGGTCACAGATTTGCGCAGAAACACAGGAGGTTGTAGAGAGACAGGAACGTTATTCAAACACTGCAAACAAACATTTGTCTTGTCTCTTTTTCAAAGGTTTAAACTGTGCTCCATGACAAGACAGAGATGACAGTTCTGTCTCACAATTAAAAGAATGCAAACATATCTTCCTCTTCAAAGGAGCAAACAAATCAAATAGGGCTGTTTGGCTTTTTAAGTATGCGAAGCACCGCGGCACAAAGCTGTTGAAGGTGGCAGCTCACACCCCCTCCGTCAGGAGCAGACAGAGAGAGAGAGAGAGAGAGAGACAGATAAAAAAATCAATACGTGCCCTTCGTGCTTTTAAGTATGCGAAGCACCGGGCAGCATGTCGCTTCACGAAGCAGCTGCACAGAAGGTAGCCAACGTGAAGATAATCTTTCAGCATTTTTAGACGAGCGTCCGTATCGTCTAGGTGTGCGAACAGCCCCCCTGCTCAATCCCCCTACGTCAGGATCAGAAAAAGTCAGCGCGAGAGAGAGAGAGAAAAGTAAGCTGGGTAGCTTCTCAGCCATCTGCCAATAGCGTCCCTTGTATGAAATCAACTGGGCAAACCAACTGAGGAAGCATGTACCAGAAATTAAAAGACCCATTGTCTGCAGAAACCCGCGAAGCAGCGAAAAATCCGCGATATATATTTAAATATGCTTACATATAAAATCCGCGATGGAGTGAAGCCGCGAAAGGCGAAGCGCGATATAGCGAGGGATCACTGAAAATATTTTTTGTAAACCAACTACACTTTGTTAATGTTAACAATCTCTGTCCACTGACATGTTAAAGTGACTTTTTAAACAACTTTACCATCATTAAACTGCATAATATTTAAACTAATAAATAATAACAATACAATATATAATAGTGCAGCTTCCAGTAATAATACTATTACTTCCAAGACTTCAAGCCTAGGTGCATTGCACAGTATTCACCAAATAAAAATAAAATAAAACAAGTGCAACTTGGTGATGACATCTTTACCAACTGAACCATCATTAAGGCAAACTGCATTAATATGGACCTTGCTTCAAGCTAAGCTATATACAGGAAGAAAAAAAAAAAACTATATGTCGAGATTAAAGTCGACATTTCCACTTTATTCTCGTAGTTTATTTTGTCATTAAAGTAGAATGTCGTAAACTAAACTTCATCCTAAAATCAATGTTTAAGTCACTAGATTTTCTCAAACCCCGTCATAAGTTATGTAGCGCATTAAATGCTTTGTGTTAAGTGTTCCCCGACCCAGTTGTTAATCGCTACGCTCTTCTTAAACTGACTTCCTCTTGCACTAAGAGGCAGCGATCGCTGCACAGAATACATTCACTTCATGATATTCCTGCTCTCTGAAAATATAGAATGCTAAGATAATTTTTCATGATGAAATGCATTAAAACAGGTATTAAACATGCATGGTAGTGTGGCGGTATTGCTGCTGCCTCGCAGTAAGGGGTCCCCAGGTGTACATTCAATGTAGAGAACTTTATGGCAGTTGTGACGAGGTTCCAAAAAACTTGATGAATGAATAGGTATTGCATAGGTTTAACTTAAATATTGTTTAAATGTTGGGTTCGTGATCTGGTGGTCGAAGATACGAACACAGAATTCAATGGATGTTCTTCTGAGCGGGCTTTCTTTATTGCATGCGTGCTGTCTCTTTTTGACGTATTAAACCCCCAGTTCCTATCCTTCCTTTTTCTTTCTCCACATAACCAATCACCACCTGATAAACGTCCTTGTGAAATTAAAACTAGCTATAAACTTAGACCATGGAGTGTTCAGAACTTTAAAAAAAAAAAAAAATCTTCGTTATACATGTTTAATTATGCCGTCCATTCAGGGTTGCGCCCATCCCAGCAAGCATTGTGTGCAAGGCAGGAGGAAATCCTGAACGTGGCGCCAGCACAATGCAAGGTGAATACGAGCAATACATACACTATCAGGGTTAATATAGCATAACAAAACCAGCCATCCTACATGATTTTGAAAGGAAACTGAAGCACGCCGAGTAAACCCACCAGAAAAACATGCAAATTCAAAGCAAGGAACACCTGGGACCCCATTGCTGCAAGGCAGCAGTGCAACCTCCACGCCACCGTGCCCCCACATGATTAATGCATGCTTTAACACTAGAATTACCAGAGCCTACGAAAAAACTCGTATATCCGGCCCACCTTAAATCGCTTCTTAAATCCGTTCACACCTCTCCGCCAGCATCCTTTGTCCTCTAAATGTGCTGATAAAAGACAAGCTGCCAGCAGCCGGCTATTCCATCCCCCCACCGACTTAGAACGTGAGCGAAGTTTAGCTTCTGTGGCATAGCGCGTTAAGATTTGCCTCTTAGCGCAGAGCAGCTTTTCCTTGCCTCACAGACCTGAGTTCGATTCCCCGCTGGGGATGAAGTGTTTCTTTTTTTTTCTTTTCTTTTAAACCTCAAACGGACATAAAATTTATACTTTGGTATGCACTGTCAGTTACTGAGATCATTATATTTTCATGTGGGAGGCTCCTTTTCAAATATTTTTTTAACAATTGAGACTGCAATTAACAGGAACAACTGCCCTTATAACTTATTTTTAAGATTTTAAGATTATTTTAAGACAACATGTGCGTTGTCCCAGCTGCACTGAATAAGCGCAGGCGCTCTAACATCACCCCTCCCCCGATCTTACTTAGAGAGTCAGGGACAACGCACATGTTGTTCTTTTTTTCTTTCAGTACACGTGGCTTCCCTGTTTATTTCTATATCTAGTGACTTCTCTGCCTGTCTGTCTCTCTATTACGCAGTGCTCTGTCTGTCTGTGTGTTATGGATCTTAAAAATAAGTTATAAGGACAGTTGTTCCTGTTAATTGCAGTCTCAATTGTTAAAAAAATATTTGAAAAGGAGCCTCCCACATGAAAATATAATGATCTCAGTAACTGACAGTGCATACCAAAGTATAAATTTTATGTCCGTTTGAGGTTTAAAAGAAAAGAAAAAAAAAGCAACACTTCATCCCCAGCGGGGAATCGAACTCAGGTCTGTGAGGCAAGGAAAAGCTGCTCTGCGCTAAGAGGCAAATCTTAACACGCTACGCCACAGAAGCTGTTGAATCATTCTTGAAGCTTTTGTGAAAGTGTTTATTTGATCTTTGGAACTCGGGCTTTATATATTCTATAGTTTATGCCTACTACATTTTGTAACATTTATTACTAAAATATGAAAAAGTTTCTGTTTTAACAATGTGTTTACACAGATTACTTTAGAATAATGACCTCTTATTTCCACTGTAAAACTCTACTTCACTCCCACATAATCAATCAAGGCGTGAGCTGGGAAAACTTCGCTCACGTTCTAAGTCGGTGGGGGGATGGAATAGCCGGCTGCTGGCAGCTTGTCTTTTATCAGCACATTTAGAGGACAAAGGATGCTGGCGGAGAGGTGTGAACGGATTTAAGAAGCGATTTAAGGTGGGCCGGATATACGAGTTTTTTCGTAGGCTCTGGTAATTCTAGTGTTAATGCATTTCATCATGAAAATTATATCAAGTATTTATCTTAGCATTCTAAATGTTCAGGGAGCAGGAATATCATGAAATTAATGTATTCTGTGTGCTGCCTGCGCCTTCTCTTAGTGCAAGAGGAAGTCTGTTTAACATGGCTCGGGGAACATGACACAGAGCATTTAATGTGCTACATAACTTATGATTGGGTTTGAGAAAATCTATCTTAAAATGAATATTTAATTTACTAAAGTTTAGTTTACGATGTTCTACTTTAATAACAAATTACGAGAATAAAGTCAACATGTCGACTTTAATCTCGACAAACAGCGAGAATAAAGTAGAAATGTCAACTTTATTCTCGTCATAAGCGTCGAGATTAAAGTGGAAATGTTGAGAATAAAGTCAACGTCGTCACACTGTTACACAGTACCCAGGTACATTACACAGTATTACACAGTGGAGTTTGCATGTTCTCCCCGTGTCTGCGTGGGTTTCCTCCGAGCGCTCCGGTTTCCTCCCACAGTCCAAAGACATGCAGGTTAGGTGGATTGGCGATTCTAAATTGGCCCTAGTGTGTGTTTGGTGTGTTGGTGTGTTTGTGTGTGTCCTGCGGTGGGTTGGCACCCTGCCCAGGATTGTTTCCTGCCTTGTGCCCTGTGTTGGCTGGGATTGGCTCCAGCAGACCCCCGTGACCCTGTGTTCGGATTCAGCGGGTTGGAAAATGGATGGATGAAAAAAAATACAACTTGGCTTGCAGTATTATCCAGTAGTATAGAAACAGTATTCACACATTTGAACATAATGGTCCACATCCAACCTTTTAAATCCAAAGTATCTCCAGACAACAGACGTGACTCCTTTTTCCAGCAAAAGTTCTTCTGTATCATCATGTTCAACTTTATCGTTCGCTACAGCTTCAGTTTCAGAATGTTCTCTGTCCATTTTCACCATGCAATACCTCTACTAATGCATGTACTCCGGTGTATGCTTGTTTAGCGGTGTAGCAGTGAAAAAGGTCCCCCTTAAACAGTTTCCCACAGCGCCACGTTCCAAATGTTGTTTAGGCAATTTAAACCGGTGTTGCGGTATAAGAAAAATCCATATCATAACAAAAATAAAAAACGGTTTTTGGTATGAACCGGTATACTGCCCAGCACTAGTTGGGACACACTGTTCCAGATGCGTCAGTCTTTCTTTGCATCAAGATATCAAATATCTCTGGCGAGGTATAAAAAATTTTCTATGGTTATACAGTAACCTTGATTCATCAGATCATCAATCAAAATCAGCATCAATAATGTAGCAATGCCATACTGATTGTATTTCAGATGAAACATTGTCCCTTTCCCTGTGTACAGAACCAAATTCCTAATGTATCCCTTTTTAGATTCACAAAGCTTGTAAAAGTTTATGTCAAGTCTTGCTCTTTTTGATGCGATGTACTGTGTCCATGACAGTCTGCCCATGTAAGCCATGAGACTTTCATCGATGCTGAAATGACGGTCAGGAAAGTAAACGCTCCAAAATTTTGCTGCAATGGCCTGATATATCTTCACATTTTTTTTCAGTTTGGGTGCTGGATGGGTATTCTCATTAAAGTCTTCATTGTTGGTGAAGTACAGATATTTCATAATTATTAAAAACCTACTCTCAGACGTAATTTCTGCAAAGAATGGCAGCACTAACCACTTTTACAGTCCGATTGATTCTCGGTTCTAATGCTTACACAAAATACATCTGTATAGTTGCCCAGGTGACATTCGGGACTAACGCTTTTAGCATGGTTTTCGCAGCCCAAGTAATGCTTGGGTCTAATGCTAAGGAGGTTAAATACCACATCAATATGCACAAGGTGACCTATAAAATAAAAACCTGCAATCTGTCATTTACAAATGTAAATACACTATAAATTGAAAGAGTGTATCTGTTGGTGACTTTTACTTCCTGTACTAGGCGGCTTCGCCCCCTGCTAGCTTCTCTCGCCAGCCCCCGTGTTTAGTTTTCCGGACACACACTTTTAAGATTTTTTTTTTCTTTGAATTTTTGCTATTTCATTAGTTTCACTTTTATTTCAGAACTTATGTAAAAACAGTATTTGGAATCTTTCAAGTCCCAATATGCCGAATCTTTTAAATGAGGTCAGTGAGACATGTGTTTAATGACTTTGTACCATAATTCAGGATAGGTTTCTCTGTTTGGAATTTCAGCACAATCAAAGCAATCTACATCATCAGCAGTTAATAATTTTTTTTGCAAAGTAACCAATAAATGCATGTGAGGTAAACCCCGTTTTTGAAATTCTCTGACTTAAACTTCAAAGCCTTTCAATATTTACATACTTCTGACATATCACCTGTGTCCATTTATTCAATCTCTATTCGCCTTTTAGTTATTTCTCCGAGTAATAATTTCTTTTTTTGCGCTAATGCTATGTTTACTTTCTTTTTTTGACACTGTCGTTTTTTTATGCTTTCATATTCTGTGTCTTGCTCTGCATGTGTTTTGTACCGTTTTTTTTTTTTTTTGAGTCTTTTGAATACCAGTTTTCATTATCTCTAACCTGCTCTGCATGTGTTTGGCCCTCATTTTTTAACCTCTTTATGACGTTTTACTTTGTTTTCTACTTTTTTATTTCTGACCTTGCTTTGTCCTGCTTTTTTTTCAATGACACCTGGTCCGTGGTGATTATTTTCCCTTTTTTGAGTAATAATTTCCATTTGTTTGCGCTACTGTGATCTTTACTTTCTTTTTTTGTACTTTTTAATTTTCCTGCTTTCATATTCTTTAACTTTCTCCACATTTGCATCGCGCATACATTTTTTTTTTATTGAGCATTTTGAATTCCCCTGCTTTCATAATCTCTCACCTGCTCTGCATGTGTATAGCACCAACGTTTGTGAACGTGTTTATGAAGTTGTGAAGGCGAAAAGACTTTGTTTTCTACTCTTTGCCTTTTATTTCTGACCTCGATTTGTCCTGCTATTTTTTCAATTACACCTGGTTCTGATGATTAATTACCTTCTGTTTGTGCTAATGCGATCTTTACTATCTTTTTTTTTTTTATATACTTTAGCGACTGATGTAATAAAGTGTCGCAAAAGTTCTAGTTGAACAATCGCCGACTTTGTAACCCCAAACTCAACTTTCTAGCACCCTCTCCGACCCCTCCCCCATGTGTCTTGCCCAAAAGTGCATCAATCAATACCCCGCTATCAGTCTTCTGTGCTGTACTCTGGCCTCCCTCAATCGGACCCAACAGTCACTTAAAACAAAAAAGGCTTCAGCTTGGCTGGGACGCTACAATACTTTTGAATTTTACTGCTTTCATATTCTGTACCTTTCTCTGCATGTGTATCGCACCATCATTTGTTTGAGCCTTTCGAATTCCACTGCTTTCATAATCTCTTATCTGCCTTTTTTTCTCTCCAACGCTTTCGGGTCTCTTTTCTCTGTGCTGCTCTTTCTTCTTTGCTTTTAGTTGTTGATGTTTCATCCAGAACGTATTGTCCTTATACGCTTTATATGTACTGAGAGCACAGGATCTGTGTGTGCTACGTGTCTTTAAATGACTGGGTGTTTTGCTGTCTGTGCTGTTATTTGATAAAAAGGGCTTGTCTTACAAGAATCTCATGTTCCACGACCCCGCGAGATGGCCCTGGGACAATCTCTTGGCACCAAGTCTCATATTTACGGTCCCCGCAAGATGCTCTGTGGCCAGTCTTTTTTGTCTCGCGGGTCTTTTAAATGTCTTCCGAGAAGATCACGTATTGTTGCCCTGCTTTTTCTTTCCAGGATTTTTTTTTTTTATAATAGAGAGATAAGAAAACCTAAAAGTCAAATTTAATTTGCGTGTTGCACAGCAAGCGTTTCTTGGTTTTAAGATATTCCATGAAATTCTGGGAACAGCAGAAAGATATAGTAAACTACCAGAAAATGGCGTAATACTTTTGACTTTCTTGCTAATGTCCATCTCAGATTCTTGAGCAAACATAATAACCCTATCATCAAATTCAGAAGTAATACATACAGCTCTGTCTACCTTGTATTGACTTTTTTAAGCAATGTTCAGCCTGAAATAAAGGTTGCTAATCGTTGGTATGGTTCAGATAGGTTCATTTAGAAGAAACATTCAATACAGGCATCAGTCTAATCTTCAGATATTTCCAGTAGTGCAGAAATAAATACTACCCTGTATGCACTGTGACCACTAATCTGAAGAAGAGAAATTGTGTGGTCTATCAATTAATTGTTAAAATGATGTCCACAATAGCAAAATACTTTGTCAGAAATTAAGTCTCAAAAAGAACTAAATAATGTGAATCCTTTAAATGTGCATCTCGCAGTGTAAGGCAACAGTAAAATTGCAAACAATTCTCTGTTTTTCAGTATGTTGAAACAAAACACACTACATAAATTTCTTTACTAGCAATTGGATTTGGTAGATGAGCCAACAGATGTTCCTTTTATTCTTACAGCTTTAAATTATATTATGCATTTATTTTTATGAAATATTCTCTGTTTATTATTAACTTGTGTGTTTAAAAAAAAAAAAAAAAAAAGAAAGATGTATTTTCTTGGCATGGGCATGAGGGCATATACATACAGTATATTCAGTAAAATCTAATATAAATTTAGTGTCTAGATTGAAATCTACTTTTGCTGGCCTGAAGTTCCTGAGCAAATGTTGCATAACTTATATGCCTGGGAAAGTAAACCCGTTAATCGCAAAAACTAATGTGGCCTGTTTAATGTGTTAAAACATATTGTTGCATTCAGGGCTGGCCATCAGGCAAATGCCTCAGGCAGTGCTTTGGTCAGGGTGCATTTTCATGTGTATTTATGTGTATTTTTTTAACATTACGAAACAATAAATCAGTGATCAGGCTGGGAATGCAGAGTGCTGTGTGGCTGGACTGCTACTGAGCACTGTGCTTTCAGAAGGCGCAGTGCATTATACAAATTTAACATCTGAGCGAGAGGAGGAAATCCCGGGAAAAAAGATGGAAAGTACTGGAACAGAAGCACTTTTGCTTGGTGTTGGTGATGGAGCACACAGCGCAGAAGTTGAATGAGTGTGGACGAGAAAGAGCAGTGCACTGTGCATGAACAGCAGAGAGTCAACAAGTGAGTAGAGGGGAGCGACAGTGAAAGAGTAGTGTGTTTCTTGGCTGTAACACTAAATTGGAACATAGTATAGAGGGGTTAGATGAGTGTTAGTGTGATTAAAGTTAAGGCAATCACAGACCTGCTTTTATGTCAGCTTCTGTAGGTAGTCCAATCCTTCTCAGACAGGTTTCGACCACCTGAGGAGCGTGTGTCTGACAGGTCTGAACCCATTTATGGAGAGTGTAATTATCAAGTTGGTGGTGATGAACAATTGAGGATAGTATTTATGGAGTTTTAACACGTATTAATGTATGCCTTTTAAGAGATGTGTATTCTTTCCATTAAATACGTCTTTAGCAGTTCATTCAGTGTCAACAGTTGTTTAGATTTTTTAATTAACTTTGACATGTCTGTGTCTCATATGGTATGCCAATTTGATAATTAATACTTTGGCCTTGTTTTCTTTTTGTCTTATTTTTAACTTGCCTTTTAGCAAGGCATTCAAATTCAGGTTGTACTTGCTCAAGTAGTATTTTGTTAAAAGTTTAGGTTTAAGGTCGTTGTTTAAGTTTAACCTATGCCATTAATTCTTTTTATAATTACTTTGTGTTGATTCTGCATTAAATTTGTGATTGTGTATTTACTTCATGATTTATGCATTCATTTTTTAATTACGTTTTTTAATGTTAGATGTGATTAATTACATACATTTATGCAATTAATTTTTTAATTGATTCCCAGCCCTAATAATTTATATATAGTACAGCGTGATGGCATTGCTGTCATCTCTCCCACCCTCCCTATCTCCAAAGATAATAGAAAATTGCTGTAGCTGTTCTGCTAACAGAGCATCATAGTAAGTAGCAGTCATGCTAGAAGTACAACATCAGTGTTTCTGTGTATAGTTCATTTTTTAGTTGTAGACATCTAGTTTGAACTTGATTTAAAATAGTTTTTTAAAATGTAAGGCACTTCAGTCTATTTTTGTATAACATTAGATAACCATCCTTAGTAGTTGTCTTGACAGTAATCTGAATTTTATTTTGTACATTAGCACAGCAATAAAAACTTTGCTATAACATTTCAAAACAACACCAGAGTCTGTTCAGACCCTTCTTTGTCAGATGATGCTGTTCTTTTTCAGGCCTTAATTTTCTCTTGTCTTAATTGCTGTACTTTTCTGTTTAAATGTTGTTCTTCACTATGTATCAGCAAACTTTAGCCAGCTCCAAGTATGGCTGCTAAGGCCATAATAAAGTAATCGCATTCAGCCATAGTGGGATAAACTGCACTGACATCTTGTCAGATAAAGAATCTGCTAGTAAGTTAAAAGAATTAGAACTCCATCTCTGTCTGGCCTGCTTACCTGTGTGAAACTATGGTGGCAACCAATATCTGATGTGTTTTTTAACTTTGGTACAAACTCTCACTATGTTACTCTTAAAAACTTTTTCTTTACAGTGCCCCCAGGACCTTTCCACACAGGTCTGTTTCTAAGGTTCTGTTGATAGTAAAATTTACTTCAAAGTAGAAGCGTTAAGGCAGGATTTCAGTTAGTGCAGAGTTATACATTATGCAAACCTCCCTGGAAGGGTGGATAGGCTCTTGGCCAGAGCGGAGGTGGATCCAGTTGTCATTGTCCATGTTGGAACAAATGACATACATAAGGGTAGTCTGTCAGTTCTGCGATCCAAATTCAAGGAGTTAGGTGCCAAGCTGAGGAGCAGAACTGACAAGGTAGTCTTCTCCAAAGTTCTGCCTGTGCCACATGCCAGTCCAGGTAAGATTGAGTAGATTAGAAGGCTTAATGCGTGGCTCAAATCTTGGTGCAAGGTAGAAGGGTATAGGTTTATGAGGCATTGGGACTCCTTTTGGAACAGATGGGACCTGTTCCGCCGTGACAGGTTACATTTGAACTGGAGGGGCACCAATGTATTGGGGAGGTGTATGTGTAGGCTAGTCGAGGATTGTTTAAACTAGGGAATAGGGGGGCAGGGAGTTTAGGTTTAGATCTATACATGGAAGAACAAACAATGGTGTAGAAATAAAAATGCATAGTAATGTAAATTCTAAGCAAACATTTAAATGTAGAAGGAGTAACACATTAAAAATAGCTTGCCTTAATGCTAGAAGTATCAAAAATAAGGTAAGTGAGTTGGAGTTGTATGTAGCAGAGCATAATTATGATATTATAGTAATAACGGATACCTGGCTAAATAACAAAGATGGGGATGAGTGTAACATAGAGGGATACACAATTTTTAGGAAAGATAGACAGAACAGAAAAGTAGGTGGGGTTGCTGTTTATGCCAAACAGGATTTAAATGTAAGTCCTCTTCAGTTTGATGATGAGCCCCATCTTAGTGAGGACATGTGGCTTCGCCTACAAAATGTTAGGGAAAGAGGTCTTATTTTGGGAGTGTGTTATAGACCACCCAATTCAGACAGTAATTTCAACACACATCTTTTTAATAATATCAAAAAGGAAAGTTTACAGGGAGATATTATAGTCATGAGGGACTTTATCCAAATATTAACTGGGATAACCTTGCAGATGGAGGAGCACAAGAGCAGGAGTTTTTAGAAGTAATCAGTGACTGTTTTCTAAAACAGCATGTTAAAACACCAACAAGGGGTGAAGCCTGTCTGAATATAATATTTTGTAATAATCAGGATAGAACTGAGGGTGTGGAGGTGATTGAACCACTAGGGTCAAGCCATAATGTAATACAATTCTCAGTATTTTGTAAGAGTACACATGCAAAGACTAAAATTGTTAAGTTGAACTTTGGTAGGGCTAATTTTGAGCAGATGCGATAATGTCTAAGTAGGATACACTGGGATAAGCTTTTAAGTGTGGAGACAGTCGAGGAGCAGTGGAACAGGTTTAAAAATGTTTTACATGTAATGCAGGACAGATACATGCCTAAATTTGGAATTAATAGGAAACTAAAAAAACTCCATGGTGGATTAATAAAGATTTTAAAAAGTTGCAAAGGAGAAAACTGCTTTATAAGGCATATAAGACTAATGACTGCAAAAGTGAATCGTAGAGCGTATGAGAACATGAGGGCAACCATTAAGAAGGATATCAGGGAGGCTAAAAGATAGTTGGAGAGGAATATAGCAGATAAGGTGAAAGATGACCCTAAGAGATTCTTTCAGTATTTTAGTAGTAAAAGAACAGTCAAGGAGGAGGTCAAGTTCATCAGAAATAGTAAGGGGGAATTAAAAGATACAGACAGTGAAATAGCGAATGCCCTAAACTTACATTGTTCTAAGGTGTTTACAAGTGAGCAAGTGGATAACCTCCCAGAGGTAACGGGGACTACTAAGGAGGTACTGAGGGATTTGGAAATTATAGAGGGAGAAGTGCTGCTCAGATTAAATAAGCTGAAATCAAACAAATCACCAGGACCAGATAATATTTACCCTCGAGTTCTTAAGGAGGCTAGCGAGTACATATATAAACCTTTGACACATTTTTAGGAAGTCACTGTGCACTGGAGAGATTCTGAAGGACTGGAAAATGGCAAATATCATCCCATTACAGTATATAAAAAGGGTGACTGGGCCGATCCAAGCAACTATAGGCCAGTAAGCTTAACATGCATCACAGGAAAATTAATGGAAGGAATTATTAAGGATGAGACTGAGCAACACCTGGCAAAGTCAGGAGTTATTAGGAACAGTCAGCATGGGTTCAAAAGAGGAAGGTCGTGAATTCTATGAGGAGGCAACAAAAGGATATGATCAAAGTGGAGCATATGATATTATTTATCTGGACTTTCAGAAAGCATTTGATAAGGTGCCACATGAGAGGTTGGGCATCAAATTAAAAGAAGTGGGAGTTCAGGGTGATTGTTTTTAGATGGGTGCAGAATTGGCTCAGACACAGGAAGCAGAGGGTGATGGTGCGAGGAACCTCATCAGAACTGGGAGATGTTAAGAGTGGTGTTCCACAGGGGTCAGTGCTAGGGCCGCTGCTATTTTTAATATATATATAAATGATTTAGATAGGAATATAAGTAACAAGCTGATTAAGTTTGCAGGTGATACCAATATAGGTGGATTAGCAGATAATTTGTAATCCGTTATATCATTACAGAAGGACTTGGACAGCATACAGGCTTGAGCAGATTTGTGGCAGATGAAACTTAATGTCAGTAAATGTAAAGTATTACACACAGGAAGTAAAAATGTTAGGTTTGAATACACAATGGGAGGTCGGAAAATCGAGAGTACACCTTATGAGAAGAATTTAGGAGTCATAGTGGACTCTAAGCTATCTTCTTCCCGACAGTGTCCAGAAGCCATTAAGAAGGCTAACAGAATGTTAGGTTATATAGCACGATGTGTGGAATACAAGTCCAAGGAGGTTATGCTCAACCTTTATAATGCACTGGTGAGGCCTCATCTTGAGTACTGTGTGTAGTTTGGTCTCCAGGCTACAAAAAGGACATAGCACTAGAAAAGGTGCAGAGAAGAGTGACTAGGCTGATTCCAGGGTTACAGGGGTTGAATTATGCGGAAAGATCTGAAAAGAGCTGAGCCTATACAGTTTAAGCAAATGAAGATTAAGAGGTGACATGATTGAAGTGTTTAAAATTATGAAGGGAATTAGTACAGTGGATCAAGACTGTTATTTTAAAATGAGTTCATCAAGAACACGGGGACACAGTTGGAAACTTGTTAAGGGTAAATTTCGCACAAACATTAGGAAGTTTTTCTTTACACAAAGAACGATAGACACTTGGAATAAGCTACCAAGTAGTGTGGTAGACAGTAAGTTGATTAAAGGAAAAGTTTTTCGTGGCTCTTTCAGCTATGTGACACACAGACCCATATCTTTTATTAAAATTGTTGTGCTAATTTTAATATATGTTTGCCGATTAGATGTTAATGAAGAAAATTGAATATCCCACTGTTAGACAAGTGATCCAACACAGTATTGTGTGCGAAATAGTGCTGACAAATTGAACATCCCTAATCTAATATAATTCAAATCTGTGAAAAAAATATTTTTCAAAGGCAAATGCTGAAATTTGATTGTGAAAAAACAAAGGTGTTTTATTTTACCTTGAACTAATTTTGGCATTCATATTTTGTTGGAAACTTCTGAAATAAGTATTTTGCATATCACTTTCATGATTAGTATTTTTATTATTTTTAATTGTTAATTTCTATCATCATTTATTAAACTGACAATTTTTTAGCCACTGTTCTGTTTTTTGGTTAATGGGTGTACTAAGAACAGATTTTAAACTCCTCTCCAGATACCTAAAAGTATTGCTTTGCTCCTGATTGTTTTGTTTCACTCTTGAACATGAGATATGAGATCCCTGATTTGCTTTTGTTTTATATTAAAACTGTTGATTATTCATCCTAACAAACAAAAGCTGGTTTCCTTTCTTACTAAACATAGGAAATTAATGTCCTATTTCTGATTATCCTTTTTATTATTATTATCGATTTAAAATTAAAAATTAAATATTAAAAAGTTTTAAATAGCTTTTTTTAGCGTTGGCATAATGAAAAATAAGTATTAAGGTTACATTTGTTACGTTTTTGCTGAATTTGTAAAGGAGGAAAATAATCCCATTTAGTTTGATCTAGTATGTTATTCTTTAACCACCAAACATCCGCTGCAGCACTTAACCAGCATGCTGCTCTACAAAGTTACCAAATTGGGCATTTCTGCACACTTTATCTACCTTCCACAAGCTGATTTTTAAAAACTATAACCTATGTTTATTGTGATTTTTTTTTTTTCTTCAAAATCTATATGTATTTTTTTTTTTATCTATTTACTAGTTGATTACCCAGTGACTTTGCTCACTGAACGCAAGGGAAAAAAAAATGTAGTCTATAAGTTATTAAACAGTAAAACATTAACATTTAATAAAAGTAAAGATACATTGAGCACTACTGGAGTGGTTTCGGGTAAACTACATTTTAAAGGCGCTATAACACAACAGGTAAGTAGTAGATCCCTTGTGAAAGGCGCTACACGACCGCTGTAGTATAGAAATTACATTTTCTATGTGATCGTCCAAATTTTTGCCTGACAACCTTGCACTATATGCCTGTGATTTACTTGTTAAAATAATTAATCACAAAAGCAAGCTTGAATGTTGTGGGGTTTTAGTGACCCGAACTTACCTTAAGGGACAGTAAGTAGTTGTGCAGGGCAATTTACAAACAGAGTCCAGCTTCGATGGCGCCGATTACACTCATTTGCAAAGATTTCCACTCTCCCAGGAGCCGACGGGGGACTTGAAGTGTCACAAACCAGTGCGAGAAGAGAGGACGCTGCCTGAAACTGCGAAGCTCTCGACTCGGCGGAGCAGCCCGACATTCCGTGTCTCCCAGCGTCCCCTTTGTTCTCACGACCCCTCGCAGCTGAAGGCGATCTCGTCTTCACATTGTTTACAGCTCGGCGCAGCTAAAAAGTAGAAAGATGCAAAGCTGTTTTCCTCATCTCTTCTACTATCAAGTATTGCCAACTAAGAAAAAGTTACAATGTGGCAGTTTCAGCGACAGTCACGTGGACGAATAAATAAAACTTCTCTGTCAGAACGCACCTGGCTAGTTCCTGTATTATAATATGTTCTGTGGTCATAGGTAATTTCCATATCGTGTGGTCATATGTAATTTCCATATCACCTGGTCATACGTAATTTCCGTTTCAGACGCGAAAAGAATTTTTTATATATAGATAAGAGAATTTCTGTGTCCCTATTAATGAAAGTGTTGGCCAAATAAAAATATCTGGAGGAAATACTTAAAAGATTATTACAATGCAACATTAATATTAAATATTAATAACAATTAAGCATTCAAAGGCATGCTAAGTACAAGAATACATATAGTTGTACTTAAAACTGTTAACCTATGTTCAAAAAAATTTGAATATTTGGTTATTTTTAATATGATTATTCAAACCCAGATTTTTGTGTAAGCTGACAGCCGTTAATGCTTATAAATTAAAAAGTAAAGTTAGAAAATGAATGCTTCAGTATATCATTAACATCCTTAATATTTTAAAATTCTTTTTTTCCCCCTCTGGTCTCACATGTTTCAAAATCGTTTACACCATACTGAGGTTTTTTTTTTCTCATGTCACTTGTTTAATAAGCATTTTGATGATTCTTTTATTGATGTATATATTATTACTTCTAATATCATTTTACACTTTGGCTTGTGGCATTTTGTGTGGGGGAGTTCTTGCACTCTGCTCTGCAACAGTAACCATGGATTAAGTGGGTTTAGAAAATATATGAATGAAAAAATTTTAAATATTTTTTCCAGTTTCTTTGTGCATAATGCATTCAGGAAAGCTGAACTATTCTCATGCTGTTGTTTGTGCCCCGGTTTTTATTTTTTCTGTGCTCAAAATGTTTTGCTCTTGTACATTAAACTTCTCAATGCAGCTAAATCCTACAAGGTGTAAAGTATTTTGTATGTTAGGAACTTGATTGTTTCTAGTAGATCATTAAGCTGAGATCAGTATTAGTATATGATTAGAAGGGAATAGTGGGGTTCCTGGTATATTTTTTGAAGAGTTTCAAAATGATTGATCAAAATACGTTATTGTCATTATTCCAGCTACACTTAAGCTTTATTTGTCACAAGCAGTTCTTAGCCACCAAGTGCCATCTTTGCATTTTTCAGCAAAATAACATTGTAAAACAAAGAACGCTGAGAAATTAAAGGAAGGCAGTATGCTAAAATCCTCCTTGGTCTTTCTACAAAAGGACTGACGAGAACCCCAGATGGCCTAACCCCTGGAGGCTAGTAGTGCTTGTGCTGTTTTGCAGACCTCTTAATCTCTTTTATTATAATCTTTGCACAGCAAACCTGCTGTAGCACAACCTCAGTTTTTGCTTGGTTTTTTAGGATTTTTGAATGCAAGAAAATCTGCTTTATTTCAGTCTACTGGGCATCATCATCATATATGCTAGAACTTGGAAATTAAGAACTGCATCCTTAAACAGACTGGTTCATTCATGAATCTGTGATGTAAGCAGTCTCCTTGGTTTCTTTGCAGTGGGCTGCAGAATTGTGTGGGTGGAATTTCCTCTTAATTCTGCAGCGTCCATCGATCTCCTCCTCCTCCCATCCAGACGGTACCCAGCCCCCTCTCCCCGCACATTGACACACATGCATGCATTTGCTGCTTTTTTTCTTTAGCCACTACACTGATTTTGAGGACAATCATGCAGCAGAGCTCTGTCATCAGTAAGTACATGCTGGTTCATTGTGAAAGACATTTTATTCTCTGTGTTTGTAGCTATTTGATTGTTTTTTTTTTCCCCGCTGCATAGTGTTTGTTTTTTTTTTTTTTTTTCTTTTCCTTTTCTGCTTACCATTTACTTAAAGACAATAAGCTGCATCTGATTGAGCTAAATGTTTTGTAATCTTCATGTAGAAAAAAATTGGGTATTTTGGATGGAGATATTCGATCTTCCATGTAACATAAATCTGACTCACATGTGTCCTTTTCAAATATATTAATTACAGATTATGTGAAATGAGTAGTATTGAATAGTGAATCTAGGCTTTAGTGTTGAAGCAAAAGGGATGAGCTTATATAAATGGCAGTCTGAATGGAATTATGCTTTGCTTTCAAGAAAGCACTACAGATTAAATTCTGTGTGTAATTGTACAAAATCAATTCACCAGTTAGTCTGCTGAAATTTTTAGATTTTCTATATTGGTTTTTATATATAAATAGACACATTTTCACTTGGTCTGATTTTTTTTTTCTTCTCTTCATACTGTTTTAATTCAAATAATAAAGCCAGGCTATTGTGTTACATTGTAATAATTAGTTACTATTTAATACTTTTTTGTCATTATTTGTTACTATTTATTTGTAGCTGTTGCTGTGTGTACTATATATTAATTGCAGTAGATGCTTGTATTGTTAAGCAGAGAGTAGTCCGCTTTGCTAAAGGTTTTTTTTTTTTTTTTTTTTTAAACAGCTGTAGACAAAAATGGTTTAACATTTAAAATCTAAATCATCATTGTGTCTGTCCTTGCTACTTCTAGGCATACTGTATATGTGCAGCATGTGTATATATGCCGCAGATGTGTGTGTGTGTGTAGCAATCCTGTAGGGGAAAATTCAGGTTCCTATTTAAAAATGAATGGATGAAGAGATATTATTTTGATTTCTTGCTCAGTCAGCCTAAACAACAGAAAGGGAGCGGGGGTGTAATTTGGGGAGCACAGCTGTTTTGTTTTGAATGATGGGCCTCATTGCTTATTCCAGAATGGCTGTTTTTTGTTGTCTTGTTTTCTAACCTTTAACAGAACAATGAAGTAATTTATCAATCCTAACAAAGAGTAATAATAAATTTAAATAATTTTCCTATAAATATGTTTAATGTATTTACCATTTGAGAGTATGTTTTCTTTTGTGCATAAATTTATACTTATGATAGCACTTGGGAAAAGACAATGCCTTTTTTAACCTTAGCAGGAAGTAGCAATTTCGTGATTTAAACAAAACAAAGTAACATTTTCAGGTAGTGACTTTTGCAGTTCTCACCTAGAATGTGAATAATGACACAGGCTGATTTATGAATGGAACTGCTTGTATTGCTAGTAAATGCATTGTAACAGCCAACTCCATCACGTGATGTACAATGTTAAAAAGTATACCTAACATGTTTATCTTGTTTGTACAGTATTAACTCATTGTTTGATGCATGCATGTTCCCAAGGAGCAGTGTATCTTAGAGAAATTAACAACACCTTTCATTTTGGCAGGAAGAAATACAACAAAGTGTTTTAAGAAAATAAATGGTTACATGTTTAGATGTGGCAGTTTACACATTTTTCTCATGTGCATAGCAGTGTGAAAGTTTAACGGAGCATTTATATTCGTGGAGATCTATGTTATGTAATTTTTTTTTTTTTTGCATCATGGTGCTAGTGTTATACTGCACATGTTTTATTGTCTTATGTCCTTGAAAAGAACAAAACATCATATTTTGACAATGATTATTATATGGCACAACTTGATGGAAATCAATTTTGTTTATCAGTAATTTTTTTTTTACAACTGTTAAATGCAACATTCATATTTCTTAAACTTGCTTTACTGTCAAATACTGTTAAATTTTTTTATTCTGTCTGTATTGAGTTTAATTAATGAAACGCAAGCTATCCATTAAAAAATAAACTTTACATACATAACATTCAACTTATCAATTCATGTTGACCTTGAATTATAAATATTAAGTAAAGTTCATTCTGTGTAAAATTGTTATTTTATTATTTGATTGTGTATGAAAGGGGTTGCTGTTTGTGCATTTCGGGAATACTTTTAAAAATATATTGTTCCAAAGCTTTTTAAATTATTAACTAAATGCACTAAATACCAGCTTGAAAGGACTGCCGAGGAAATCCAGATGGCTCCTCGTCATGAGTAATCTTTGTGGCATAAAGGAGGAGGGGCATTATGTTACTGTGTGTTTAATATAAGCAGAATCATTTTGTTAGGTTAAGTAATTGATTACTGTAAATTCTGGATAAATTATGCACTGCAAATTCATCGACGTGAATTTCTGGTAAATATGAGAGACAATATAGAGTTGTTTCTCTTTAATGAAATATAAATAGTTTTTCTGCCTTACTACAGTATTCTGGTTGTGTTATAAAATATATTTTTACTGATTATTTGAAATAATCTTAGGTTGAAACTAGGGATGCTTTGATCAGATTTTTTAGGGCCAAAAATGATCACCAATTTCATGTTACTGAAATGGCTGATTCTGATAAAGAGTTTGTTTTGGATTCTTTATCCCTTTAAAAATTTTTTACAGTAAGCTTCTGCATAGCCTGATGCATAGAAGCCTTGTTTTTTATATTAAAGTGTTAACTTTGGTGTCTCGATGCATGCTCAATAATCCAGGTAAGGAAATCCTAGAAATTTGATTCTGTTCATCTGGACAAAGTTTTTAAGTAGGAGAAATATTTCAAGACTTACCCAAGTCTCTTCCTCAGTCTCAATTGACTGCAGGTTTCCCCAACCTTATAAACAGTACCTTTGCTTAATCACAGAGACTAGCACCATTGACAAAGGGCCAGTTGATCAGTGATATGCAAATTGTCCACTGATTAGTAGACGTGTGAACCATTCATAGAGGGTTGAGGAATGGCTGCAATCACAGCATTGTAAGATGGCGACAGATGTACCCTTAGGCCCCCTCCTCTGTTCAGAGATGGTCGTTCCTTTTTCACGTAAATGGCCTCCTTGATTCCTCTCTCAAACCAGCGCTCCTCCCTGTCCAGGATGTGCACCTCTTCATCTTTAAAGGAGTGACCACTATCCTGTAGATGTAAATAGACTGCGGAGTCCTGGCCTGACGAGGAAGCTCTTCTGTGTTGTGACATGCGCTTAGCCAGTGGCTGCTTGGTTTCCCCGATGTACAATTCACGGCACTCCTCCTGGCACTTAACTGCGTAAACTATGTTACTCTGTTTGTGCCGTGGGACCCGATCCTTGGGATGGACCAATCTTTGGCGTAGCGTGTTTTGGGGTTTGAAAGCCACTGAGACCCGGTGTTTCGAGAAAATGCGCCTCAGCTATTCCGATACTCCTGACACATACGGGATCACTAAGGGTTTTCACTTAGGCAGTGGATGTCCTTCCTCTCTCTCATGAATCGCTTGGAGCGTTCTTTAGGTGTCCTCCCTGCTTTGACAAAGGACCAGCTGGGATATCCACATTTACTCAGGGCCTTTTTAACATGGTGTTCTTCTGCTTCCCTGGCCTCTGAGTCTGTGGGAATGGTGTTAGCTCTGTGTTGTAGAGTCCTAATGACACCTAGTTTGTGCTCTAGTGGATGGTGAGAGTCAAACCTTAGATACTGGTCCGTATGTGTGGGTTTACGGTACACATCCACTTTCAAATGTCCCCCGTTGACGATGGAAATTTCACAGTCTAAGAAGGCTAGCTTGTTATTTTCCATATCCTCTCTGGTGAACTTGATGTGTTTGTCCACCCCGTTGATGTGGTCTGTGAACTGTGGTACCTCCTGAGATCTGATTTTCACCAAGGTGTCATCCACATATCTGAACCAATGGCTCGGTGGTGTTCCAGGATAGGATGATAGAGCCCTCTTTTCCACTTCTTCCATATATAGATTGGCTACTATAGGTGAAACAGGGGAACCCATGGTACACCCGTGCTTCTGCCTGTAGTACTGGCTTTTGTATATGAAATATGTTGATTGAAGACACAGTTCCAAAAGCAGGCACACTTGGTCTGCGTTGAGAGAGGTTCTTTTACTGAGAGTGGGGTCATTCTGTAATCTCTTACGTACTACCTCCACTGCTTCAGTCACTGGGACACAAGTGAATAGAGATGTAACATCAAATGAGACCAAGGTTTCTTCTGCCTCCATAATGACCTCTCTCACTTTCTCCACGAAATCCAATGTGTTCTGAATGTGGTGTTTTGAGCTGCCTACCACCGGGTTAAGAACAGCGGCCAGGAACTTGGAGATGTTATACGTGACTGAATTGATCATGCAGACAATGGGTCTTAAAGGAGCACCCTGTTTGTGTATTTTTGGTAAACCATACAGACTTGGTGTAGATTCCCCTGGGTATAATCTGTGGTATGTGGTCCGGTCAATAGCATTGTCCTGAACTAACTGCTTAAGACAATCTATCACCTTTTTCTTGTAACCACTATCTGGATCTCGCTTTAAGGGCTCATAAGTATTTTTGTCACTGAGCAGAGACAAAATTTTCTTATGGTAGTCTGTCTGGTTTAGCACAACTGTGCATCTCCCCTTGTCCGCTGGAAGGATGATGATGATGTTGTCCTTGCTGAGTGCCGTGAGGGCCTTCCTCTCCTCAATGCTGATATTGGATGCAGGGGGTTTTGCATTGCTGAGACATGCCGAAACTTTTATCCGCAGTTGTTCTGCTTCCAAATCAGCAATGTTGTTGTTTCTGATAGCAGATTCTGTGGCTGTAATCAGTTCCACTAGCGGGATTTGTTTCGGTGTGACCGCAAAATTTAACCCTTTAGAAAGGATGTTTTTCTCTGCTTGGGTGAGTTGTTTGTCAGACAAGTTCTTCACCCATTTGTCCACATCTTTAGTTTCTGTCTGGCATCCTTCTCTCTGCTGGTTGTGGAGGACACTCCCCATAGTGTGCTGGTGTTTGTGGCGCACAGCAAGTAGATCAAACTTCCTCTTTTGCCTGGTTTTAGACTTTTCATGCTGTGCTAGATGAGCCTTCTCGGTGAACTCAAGCACCTGTTGAAGTGTTTTCTCATCTAGAAGTGAAGAAAGTCTTTGGTGGATCTGCTCCTCTTTAGATTTTAAAACATCAAAAGTGAAGTTAGTTTGTCTCACCCGTTCATTTAGCAGCTGACTCTGTGCCTTCTGGAGGATTTTGTTAGCTCGCAGGCCTTTTACTGACGATTTCATCTGTAGACTTTTAGGAGTGATGCCGCTCTGTCTACATCTGAGGCTGAATCTCAGATGGTTCCTGTAGTCTGCCATCTTGCGTGCTGTTTGCTCATACTCATGTACAAGCTTTAGGCCGTCCTTGCCAAAGTGGCTCTCGATGTCTCGATGCATGCTCAATAATCCAGGTAAGGAAATCCTAGAAATTTGATTCTGTTCATCTGGACAAAGTTTTTAAGTGGGAGAAATATTTCGAGACTTATCCAAGTCTCTTCCTCAGTCTCAATTGACTGCAAACCCCAAAACACGCTACACCAAAGATTGGTCCATCCCAAGGATCGGGTCCCACGGCACAAACAGAGTAACATAGTTTACGCAGTTAAGTGCCAGGAGGAGTGCCGTGAATTGTACATCGGGGAAACCAAGCAGCCACTGGCTAAGCGCATGTCACAACACAGAAGAGCTTCCTCGTCAGGCCAGGACTCCGCAGTCTATTTACATCTACAGGATAGTGGTCACTCCTTTAAAGATGAAGAGGTGCACATCCTGGACAGGGAGGAGCGCTGGTTTGAGAGAGGAATCAAGGAGGCCATTTACGTGAAAAAGGAACGACCATCTCTGAACAGAGGAGGGGGCCTAAGGGTACATCTGTCGCCATCTTACAATGCTGTGATTGCAGCCATTCCTCAACCCTCTATGAATGGTTCACACGTCTACTAATCAGTGGCCAATTTGCATATCACTGATCAACTGGCCCTTTGTCAAAGGTGCTAGTCTCTGTGATTAAGCAAAGGTACTGTTTATAAGGTTGGGGAAACCTGCAGTCAATTGAGACTGAGGAAGAGACTTGGATAAGTCTCGAAATATTTCTCCCACTTAAAAACTTTGTCCAGATGAACAGAATCAAATTTCTAGGATGTTAACTTTGGTATTTTTATAATTAAACTATAGATCACATGTGTTATGTGTTCTTTTTTGACAAAATTTAATTCTGGAGGCTTATTTTTCAGTGACTATAAAATACTAAAATAAATTAAAATAACACTAATTAAACATGTACAGAAAGCATTTATCCAAAATATATATGGCTTAAAAATTTTATATTACCCTAAGTTCTTGTCTATAAGCCGCGGCTTATCTAAGGAAAAAAGTTGTGAAAATGAAAAAATAGAATATCGGCTTATACATAAGTCCGGCTTATACAGTAATTCCTCCTCCATCGCGGGGGTTGCGTTCCAGAGCCACCCGCGAAATAAGAAAATCCGCGAAGTAGAAACCATATGTTTATATGGTTATTTTTATATTGTCATGCTTGGGTCACAGATTTGCGCAGAAACACAGGAGGTTGTAGAGAGACAGGAACGTTATTCAAACACTGCAAACAAACATTTGTCTCTTTTTCAAAAGTTTAAACTGTGCTCCATGACAAGACAGAGATGACAGTTCCGTCTCACAATTAAAAGAATGCAAACATATCTTCCTCTTCAAAGGAGTGAAGCAAACAAATCAATATGTCTGTTTGGCTTTTAAGTATGCGAAGCACCGCGGCACAAAGCTGTTGAAGGCGGCAGCTCACACCCCCTCCGTCAGGAGCAGGAAGAGAGAGAGAGACAGAGACAGAGTTTGTTTTTCAGTCAAAAATCAATACGTGTCCTTCGAGCTTTTAAGTATGCGAAGCACTGTGCAGCATGTCTTTTCAGGAATCAGCTTTACAAAAGATAGCAACGTGAAGATAATCTTTCAGCATTTTTAGACGAGCGTCCGTATAGTCTAGGTGTGCGAACAGCCCCCCTGCTCACACCCCCTACGTCAGGATCACAGATAGTCAGCGCAAGAGAGACAGAGAAAAGTAATTTGGGTAGCTTCTCAGCCATCTGCCAATAGCGTCCCTTGTATGAAATCAACTGGGCAAACCAACTGAGGAAGCATGTACCAGAAATTAAAAGACCCATTGTCCGCAGAAATCCGCGAACCAGCAAAAAATCCGCGATATATATTTAAATAAGCTTACATATAAAATCACAATTTAAATGACCGCTACGCGCGCGTGTTGACTCGGCGACGCCCAGAGCAGAAAGAACGCGCTCCGGCCGCTCCAATCGCGCCATGCAGGGAGTGAGAGAGACGCCAATATCTCACACTCTCTCCCCCCTTAAAGAAATTAAATGGGTGCGAGTGAGACCACTGACCTTCCTCCCTTCTATTAGTTATAGGTTATAGTACGTTCGGCTTATCCATGAGTCCGGCTTATCTATGATACGATTTTATTTTAAAAAGTCGTATGATTTTTGGTCTCCGGCTTATACATGAGTCCGGCTTATAGACAAGAACCTAGGGTACTTAATTGTCCAATTCTGATACAGATTCCAGTTATTTATTTTCCCCTTTTAAAAACCTTTTACTCAAAGGGTCCTGTTCAATAAGATACAATGAAGCCTTATGGTCTATATAAATATGGTATTTTTATAATTAAACCTTACAGGTGTTACTTGTTCATTTTTTATTGCCAAAATGAAATTCTGTAGGCTTATTATGCAGTGATCATAAAAATAATTAAAGAAATTTATTTTAATACTTATTTATTTATTAATATAAAAACTAATAAAATATGTATAGAAAATAATGATCAGTAATACATATTGCATAAAAGAAAATTACATTTTCATGATTACAAGCTGTCATATTGTTTAATTTCTTCTGTAATGTACTTCTCTAAAGAAAAACCTAATTTAAAAGTAGTTTTCACCGTTTGTCCAACAAAAAGTTTTCACTGTTTGTCCAACAAAAAATATACATTGATATTGGCAGATAAATGCTGCTTAAATGTAAAATATACATGAACTTATAGTTTTAAATAATTTTAATCATTAATTACACTACATTTTTTTTGCTGTTAAAATACACATTTATTATATTTTTACAGGGTTTTGGTAATTTTTATATTCTCTTTTTCAGTGAATCATCTAGACCAGGGTTCTCAAAATCAGGTCAGGTTTTCATTCTAACCCTTTTCTTAATTAGTGACCAGTTTTTGCTGCTAATTAACTTCTTTTGAATTAATTGTAATTGACTTGCTCTTGAAGACTCTGACCCCCTTGTTTCTTTTTCCTTAATTAGCTGCCAAACAATAGTGAGATACAAAATGAGCTAAAACATGACCATCAAACTGAGTCCATTGTACAGTATCTGAAAATAATGAAGGATGATGGTCTCAGGAATGCCTATCTGCTCAGCTCCACAAAACTTTTTAGCAGTGCTCTTAGAAAAGAGAAAATCAACAATTTTGGAAATGTTATGGTATTTCACAACAAGAGCAGCAACAAGCCATGGAATTAAAGAACAGGTTTATTTAACAACAAGAATCAGCACCTAATTAAGTAACTGCTTGGAATGAAGTTGGTTGAAGTTTGAGGTCCTGACTTAGTTGGTCTTCTGTTGACTCACGCCAGAGGAACAATGAAGAAATTCAAGGAAACAAACCTTAAAAAACAAGTCAATTGCAATTAATTCAAAAGAAGTTAATTTGCAACAAAACAGGTCACTAATTGAGAAAAGGATTTGAATGAAAACCTGCAGCCATTGTGGCCATCAAGGATCAGAGTTTGAGAACCAGTGATTCTTAATCTTTTTTGAGTCATGGACTCCTTTAAGAATCAGATGGAAACTATGGACCCCCTTCCCCAGAAATATGCACATAAACACTACTTTGAATGCAATGAATATAATGTACTTTATTTATCAAGATTTGTTTGTTTTTATACATGTATTACATACGCAAAGTATTATTAAACTTTAAAGTAAACAATCTAAAAAGAAATACTCCTTTTTTTATGCAAAAAGTAATTGCAACTATGTGGCTTGCTGGG
Organism: Erpetoichthys calabaricus; assembly: GCF_900747795.2. Taxonomy (NCBI): domain Eukaryota; kingdom Metazoa; phylum Chordata; class Cladistia; order Polypteriformes; family Polypteridae; genus Erpetoichthys; species Erpetoichthys calabaricus. Next base: position 135,649,079 of record NC_041401.2, on the reverse strand, counting down.
CTGGTAACATCACTTCAGGAGAGGCCCACCGAATCACCAAGCAAATTAAACTGGCAGAATTAGTTTTTGGATGCACTTGGGACCCCCTGGAGGTTGTAGCGAAGGAGTAAATTAAAACAAAACTGAGTGCCATTGTTGAACAATGCTGCACAACCTCTCCCTGATGCACTAATGCTGAGGACTTTCAGCCACCAAATCATTCACCAGAAGTGTGTCTAAAAATGCTACTGGGGCTCCTTTATACCAACAGCAATATGCTGGCATAATGCCTCACTGGGACTGCCAAGTCAGAAGTTTTGTTTCTTTTTAATTATCTCACTTTTTAATTATTTGGTGTATGTTCAGACTAGTGCGTGTGTCTGTTTGTCTGTCTAATCACATAATGTCAGTATTTGAAGTGATACACAGCATACAGTATATGTTGCATAACTTACCTGCTGACATATTGCTGACTCTGAAACTGAATTAATACATAATTTACCCTCAAGTACCCTAGGTTCTTGTCTATAAGCCGGACTCATGTATAAGCCGGAGACCAAAAATCATACGAATTTTTAAAATAAAATCGTATCATAGATAAGCCGGACTCATGGATAAGCCGAACGTACTATAACCTATAACTAATAGAAGGGAGGGAGGTCAGTGGTCTCACTCGCACCCATTTAATTTCTTTAAGGGGGGAGAGAGTGTGAGATATTGGCGTCTCTCTCACTCCCCGCATGGCGCGGTTGGAGCGGCCGGAGCGTGTTCTTTCTGCTCTGGGCGTCGCTGAGTCAACACGCGTGCGTAGCGGTCATTTAAATTGTGATTTTATATGTAAGCATATTTAAATATATATCGCGGATTTCTGCGGACAATGGGTCTTTTAATTTCTGGTACATGCTTCCTCAGTTGGTTTGCCCAGTTGATTTCATACAAGGGACGCTATTGGCAGATGGCTGAGAAGCTACCCAACTTACTTTTCTCTGTCTCTCTTGCGCTGACTATCTGTGATCCTGACGTATGGGGATTGAGCAGGGGGGCTGTTCGCACACCTAGACGATACGGACGCTCGTCTAAAAATGCTGAAAGATTATCTTCACGTTGCTATCTTTTGTAAAGCTGATTCCTGAAAAGACATGCTGCACAGTGCTTCGCATACTTAAAAGCTCGAAGGGCACGTATTGATTTTTGACTGAAGAACAAACTGTCTCTCTCCCTCTTCCTGCTCCTGACGGAGGGGGTGTGAGCTGCCGCCTTCAACAGCTTTGTGCCGCGGTGCTTCGCATACTTAAAAGCCAAACAGACATATTGATTTGTTTGCTTCACTCCTTTGAAGAGGAAGATATGTTTGCATTCTTTTAATTGTGAGACGGAACTGTCATCTCTGTCTTGTCATGGAGCACAGTTTAAACTTTTGAAAAAGAGACAAATGTTTGTTTGCAGTGTTTGAATAACGTTCCTGTCTCTCTACAACCTCCTGTGTTTCTGCGCAAATCTGTGACCCAAGCATGACAATATAAAAATAACCATATAAACATATGGTTTCTACTTCGCGGATTTTCTTATTTCGCGGGTGGCTCTGGAACGCAACCCCCGCGATGGATGTATAAGCCGGATTTATGTATAAGCCGATATTCTATTTTTTCATTTTCACAACTTTTTTCCTTAGATAAGCCGCGGCTTATAGACAAGAACTTAGGGTACTAAAAGTTACATTATCTTAATTTTTTTTTTATTTAGCAATCAAATAATTTTATTTGTAAAGTTCACTGTGTTGTTTACATAGCATATGCTAATTATTTCTAAATTGACTGTATAATCTGAAGTTGCATTAGATTAATAAATTTAAAGTGAATGCTTCCTCTCACACACAGCATATAATGGAAAAGCTTAGAGTCCGAAATATAGCCTAATGTGAAAAACTGTCAGATTTGAAAGTAAAGGTAAGGATCAAAAGAACACCTAAATGGAAAGATTAGATCATGTGTACTCCCATTTGGTCTTAGTCCCTGTACCTGTAACAATTTTCAACACTGTGCTATTGGGCCACCCAACTTGAAGAGGTAGTTTGAATAAATTTGTATTTTTTATTTTCAACAGTCCATTCTTGCCTTTTGCTATTGCAAATATAACTGACATTTTTTGAACTGAGGACAAAAGCTCTGCTGATGAAAAATGAACAAAAATTTTTTTTTGTCCCAAACATTATGTATAGCACTGTTTTTGTATGTACAATATGTACGTGCATGTGTGTGTTGATATATAAATTATGAGATATGCTTCAACAGCACAAAAAAATGTTTACTGCTGTACAAGAACATATTTTCTTTCAAAAGGTTGTAAGCTTGAAAAAAAGTTGGAATGGATGACTCCCCACTTCATTCCCTATCTATGATGCATCATAAAACAGGTCAGGAATACACCAGTATACTGTAATTCTTGGAAATTTCATGATCATCTGGAACAGGAAGAAAAGCAAGTAAGAAATTTAAGAGAGGACAGAAAAAACACAATCAGAAATTGGTGGTATGCCCAGAAAAGATGGTCTGATAGTAAGCAGAAAAAGACAATATTGGTGTGTATATAGATTAAATTGTACAATTTCCACATTGTGATGCTCTGAATGTGTAAAGTATGCTATATGTACTGATTTTTTAAAGGTTATGAAGTTGTGTATTTTCTTTTAAATGAGGATCTAAAAATATTAGACCAAGTCCTTTTTCAATTTTACAACCAACCTTCTTATTTTTCTCTGTCTGTAATGTTTTACCAACAGATATTTGCCATAAACAACATAAAAAATAAACTGCTCCCTGGATTACATAATGCAACAAGAGAAGGTGTGCAATTTTTATCAGAATGCCCTATCACCAAGGTAACTGTTTAAAATTGAAAAAATGTCAATTACTGCATATATTTGTAACAACAAATTTCACCGGCTTTTCATAAGAAATCTAAATATTGACATTTTCCTATTGTAGGATTGTTGCTGCTGCTACTGTTGATTTTGTGAGACAGTGAAGCAGACATGGTACCGCATCAGTGTAGATAGACTATCCCAACTGTTTTTGACCAGTTCAGGAACTATTTTGCTTGGGATGCACTCCTGGGGCTTTTTTGAATAACCATGAGTAATTTTACTTGGGTTTGTTTGCAGAAAGTTTACAAATGTTTTAGACTGACGGAGCTCTATGTAGAATTAACTTTCCATATAGCAGTCTTATACTGGTTTGGATGAGTAAACAGCCACATTTGTAGCTGTAAAGATGTTAATGTTGATACACAGGGACAGGTAAATAGTTATATTTCAGGCACTGTTTGCTTTTGAAGATGTACTTCTGTATATCATTATAAGTATTTTTGTAGAACACGTTGTTTATACTGTTTAGATTAGCATTTTAGTTCAAAAGATAGTTTTTCTTTTTTATTTCTGAGATATAAATATGACGCTAAACTTAATTCTCCTTGTTCTATAATTTAAAAGTAATTATTTCTTTTATTTTTAAATAATGTTCTCCTTGTAAATTAGAATTACCTGTTTCACCACTAATATTGGAAATTGTTTTACTAAAATCTTAACCTGCATCATTAAGAAAACATTATTTTTGTGATTGTTCTATGCAAGCGCAATTAAAAATCAAGCAAAAGTGTTTTTCTTGTTTTGGAGATTCTCAGTATAGCTGGTAATGTTGGCAATGGATGACAATAATGCATATGAGTATTGACATGATGGCAGACTTTTAAAGTACAGTAGTTGCAAATTAATATTAGTTCATACACTTAATATGTTACTACTTATGTAACACAGAAATTTGAAAAATATATTTTTATCTTCAGTAAGCTGAAATATCTTTAAAAGTACATTAATAAAGCAATATTTTGTCAACATTTTCATGTGGAAAACCCAATTTTAATAAACGCAGAATTAGAAGGTGATTCTATAATGAGGTAACAGACTGGGAAATGTTACTTGAATCATATAAAGAGGACATTAAGAATAATAATAATAATAATTCTTTACATTTAATGTATATAGCGATTTTCTTACTACTCAAAGTGCTTTACGTAGTGAGTTGGGAGCCACTTCAACCACCTCTAAAGTGTAGCATCCACCTGGATGATGCAGCAGCAGCCATATTTGTGGCAGTGTGTTCTCCACACATTAGCTGTTAGGTGGTGAAATGGTGTGAGAGAGACAATTAGAGACCGGGGATGATTAGGGGGCCAGAATATCTAGGCTGTGGTGGGCAATTTAGCCAGCACATCGGGATACACCCTACTCTTTACAAAGGATGCCCAGGTATCTTTTTATAACCACAGTGGGTCAGGACATTGGTTTTATGTCTCATCTAAAGGACGGTGCCATTTTTACAGCAATGTCTCCATCACTGTACTGGGGCATTACGATTCATGTTTTAACCATAGGGTAAGTGCCCCCTGCTGGCTCACCAACAACTCTTCTAGCAGCAACCCTAGCTTTTCCTAGATGGTCTCCTAATCAAATAATGTCTGGGACCTAACTTCCTTAGCTTCAGGTGGATTACCTGTTTTGAAGTGCATATGATATGGGTGCTGTGTTTGCCTTTAGTGTATTATAGATTCCATTAATTTCTTGTAATTTAATGTTTCTACTGAAGAGGGTGATGATTTAAATTTGTCACTTAGTGGAGAGGGATCTAGCATTATGTTTAGCAAAATCAAGGGAAAATAAACCAGAAAATTACATATTGTTTGTCTGTTAGATCTAATACGCAAGCACCAGTGATGTTAAAACTGCTATCATACTTTAATGGTATTACAATGCATTTATTTTATGAATTTTATTGAGTTTAAATAGCACATTACAATAACTGAAACACAGCTCTATGAAAAAGACATTCTACATTGTATTCCAAGCATGTATTTTTAAAATTATATCAGTTTTTGCAGTGATCCAAGTAGGGGCTGCTCAGCGGTGTAGATGACCAAAGAGTGGGAAATTTTTGAAGAAGGTGGTTTAAAGCATCTTCTAGAAATACTGAATTGAAATGCACAACGAGCTGCGTTGGGGGACTTAAGGTCTTACTGGCATGTTTGCAGGAGCAGGTTGTTTTGAAGAATGAAGTGAAAAGGAGGTTGTCCTGGGCACTTTTTATCTTTTCAAGACTTTTGACTTGTAAACACATTTAAATTTTAGATTTTTTTAATGTTTTTGAATTCAATTTTATAAAAGTGTAATTAGATATATGGAATTCAGATTTTGACCTGGCAAAATGCAATTACAGATATATTTTATTGAAAGCTTCATATGTGGCAATAACAAAAATGTTCCATTATCAAGTAGTCAAAATAGACTTTTAGGGATCCATTTTTCATATTCTCACTAGTGAAGATGTAATTACAGATATCTCTAATTAGAATTTTGAGTGGTGAAAAGAAATGGTAAATATCTAAAGTGTATTATCATAAGACAAATGTTAAAACATCTTGCCATAAATTGTGACTAGAATATATAGTAATTTCAAGTTGATGTATATATTTGTGTTTATACGTATAGTTCTTTGCATAAGTTTAGAAATTCCTAGCCAAATTACATATTTTGTTGAGATTCATATACCTTTAAATAATAGTAAATACAATTATGACAACAAAATAAAATGATTCCAGTTCATTAAATAAATTTTAACTGTACATTTAATTTTCACAAACTGAAGAAATAGCAAAACAAATGTGACATTTGCAGAAGTTTCAGTTGTAAGTTCTCAGAACTTGTCAAGTCATTAGTCTATTTTCACTTAGTTCTTTGAGTGTTTGTTTGGTCAATAATTGTCATTAGGAATTGTCAGCTGATGAACATTCCAGAGCCTAATAAATTCTTTGACTCTTAATGGTTTGAAATACCTAACAGCCATAGGCTCTTCTAATCAACTGGCAAAGTGTCTCAAAGCAGGGGAAGGCTACAAAAAGATATCGGAGCACTTCCAGCTAACAATCTCTGTAGTCTGAAATGCCATTAAGAAGTGCCAATTCACAGTAACTTTATAGTAAGGCAAAACAGAACCCCTGTATAACTGCAAGGGACTCACAGATAGGTATAGATAGATAGATAGATAGATAGATACTTTATTAATCCCAAGGGGAAATTCACATACTCCAGCAGCAGCATACTGATACAAAAAACAATATTAAATTAAAGAGTAATAAAAATGCAGATAAAAACAGACAATAACTTTGAATAATGTTAACGTTTACCCCCCTGGGAGGAATTGAAGAGTCGCATAGTTTGGGGGAGGAACGATGTCCTCAGTCTGTCAGTGGAGAAGGACAGTGACAGCAGTCTGTCACTGAAGCTGCTCTTCTGTCTGGAGATGACACTGTTTAGTGGATGCATTGGATTCTCCATAATTGATAGGAGCCTTTTGAGAGCCCGTCGCTGTGCCACAGATGTCAAACTGTCCAGCTCCGTGCCTACAATAGAGCCTGCTTTCCTCCCCAGCACACCACGGCGTAGAAGAGGGCACTCTCCACAACAGTCTGATAGAACATCTGCAGCATAAAAATCAGGTTGATCTGTGAAAGGAGTGGTGGTGCAACGTTATGTACACTACCAGTCAAAAGTGTGGACACACCCATAAATGTTCATATTTTTGATAGAAATGTGTACCTTTTTTGTTAAGATAGTGTTATCTTGGTATATTTTTAAATCAATTTATTACTAATGTTTATGATGGCTGTTACAGCATGAAAGGACTGATTTTCAATTTATTATTGACCTATGACTGCAAAGCCCTATTTTTAGCAGCCGTTCCATCAGTGTCCTTATGGTAAGCTCACTTAGCTTATTTTTATTTAGTCATGTATAAATGCTAATTCTTTAGTAGAGAAACATTTGTAATTGCATTATCACTGCCAAAACTTGTTATTCTGTTCACTTGGGTTGTAAGGTACTAACATTCCTATATTTCAATTCTGGGATTTCTGTTGCAGAAGACACTTCTATTTTAGGAAGGAAACCACTAAGGACCTGTAAGGTGTTTGTTTTTATTAAACAATTTTGTTTAAGTTGACTCCTCTGTCTGCCTGTTTTGTCTGTGTCAAATCTTGCAACTGATTTTAAACCCACTTTTGGCAAAGCAATTTTTTTCAAATTTTGCATATATGTTCAGTATTGATGACAATACAATAATCCATCAAAACCGATGCAATTGCATAACCGATTTCGCCGTAATCAATGGCTATGTAATTCCAATTAACTCACACACAACAATGAAGGAGAATGAATATAGTGAGCTATAGGAGCATACAATTGCGAGACGCATGGGTAAATATGCGTGCCGACTTTACTTGTTTACTCTTTCAAAGGAATAGCCTTGATGATCACAGTGAGGAAGTATTGGCATAAGCTTGCCGTTCTCTCGTCGATATTTTTTTTTCGCAGCGACGAGTGCTAATCCCATAAGAGCCTGAAAAGAAAAATAGAGACCAAAATATAATTGTTTTTAGTATTCAAATAAGATATATTATTTAATACTTTTAAAGAAGCTTCCTGTTAATGAAAAGTGATTAAAGAAGAATCATTTGCAAAATGCTCAAAAAGTAAAAAAATAAAATATGTAAAAAAAATTTAAGTAAAACAGTTTTATTTACTTTAGTTATAAATACACTAAAAAGCAAAAAATAATTTTTTTCTTTAACCACAATTTTCATGGTTATGTGACTAAATAAAACTGTGGGGCACACATAAATTAATTCATTCAATCAATTAATAGAATAGCTACTTTCATCATAAAATATAAAGAAACAACAACATTGCAATACCCAACAATGCTATACAAGTTTCAAAAATTGTTTGAATCAATTAATTTATGTGCGCCCCACGATTTTATTTAGTCTCATATAACCATGAAAGTTGTGGTTAAAAAAAAATGTATTTTTTGCTTTTTAGTGCATTTAATAACTATAGTAAATAAAATCGTTTTACTTAAATTTTTTTTATATATTTTGTTAAACTGAAGACTCTGGTTTACTTTTCCTCTTATGTAGCTGTGCATCTGGGCTTTCCCCGTGATTTTCTGTTCTTGTTATATTCACTATACCCTCTTCTCACAAAGAGGGTATAGAGACACCTTTGTATGAAATCTTCAGTTTTTTCACAGTCTGCCACATGGAATAACCTTCATTCTGCAAGAAAAAAACCCACAATAGACTAAGTATGTTTTTTTTTCAAAAAGCTGTTACATTTTGGTCATCTTTGAACCAAAATTAGATTTTTTCCTTAAGCCTGGAACCTCCTGGATTTCAATCAGTGAATCTCTGTGAATTGCTAGTCGGTTTTATGATTAAATGATGATACCCATACGTTCTGCAATTCCTGGCTTTCCTTTCCTTGCAGATAAAGCCAATTAGAAATAAGTATAACAACCAATGTAAGGTTGGAATGATCCAAGAAAACCCATTAAGGGCTGAAATTTTTTTAGAACCTATGGCAACTACAATATGTCTGTTGTTTGGATGCAAGATAAAATCTGTGAAGATGAAAGAAATACTCATACCAATGTCTGCCAGGAAAAAGTCTAGTGATGGAACTAATTGTGAAACCATTTGGTGCTACAAATTTGGGAAGATATTCCACAGCAGAATCCGCTGACTTTCATCAGTTTTCATTACATACGAGTAAAACATGGTTCTTTTGATACATTTATTCACTTCTTTTTAATTGTTTCTTCAAAGTACTGCACCATTAATAATATTCATTCAATGACAATATATTTTACTACTAATAATTCTCTTTTTTTGAACAAATGAGACAATGATTTTTATTTTAGAAACTCGAAAGGTGCAAGTAAGAGAAATGATCTTGAATATTTTACAAAAAAGGTGTAAAACTGAAGGCGAGAGGGCAGATGTGATGCACACAAGCACCTTCATAGTAAATGCCTTCAACTCCTCTGTTTGCAGTTTATTATGAGCAGGGTTTTCATGTACTTTAGTCAAAATCTCACCATCAGCAAGTCAATTTTTCCCCTACAGTAGTACTAAAATATTTGAAATTATTCTAACAAAAATTCTTTCTGCCTTTCAATGTACATTCCTATATACAAAGTGCAGAAGAATGGTATTTTATACACTACAGTGGAACCTCGGGTCACAACCGTAATTCGTTCCAAAACTCTGGTTGCAACCCGATTTGGTCGTGACCCGAACTAATTTCCCCTATATGATTGTATAGAAATACAATTAATCTGTTCCAGACCGTATGAACTGTATGTAAATATATTTTTTTTTAAAGATTTTAAGCACAAAAATAGTTAATTATACCATAGAATGCACAGTGTAATAGTAAACTAAATGTAAAAATATTGAATAATACTGAGAAAACCTTGAACAGAGAAAACTAACATTGCAAGAGTTCACTCTGCATGCAGCCTTACGAACCGCTCGCTGTAAACATTTTTTTTTAATGAGTTTTAAGCACAGGGGAAAAAAAATTAAAATTTGAAAAATCCTTAATTTATACAAAAACTAACCATAAACAACCAAGAAAACTAACATTGCAAGAGTTCATGCTACAGCCTTACGAACCGCTCGCTGTAAACACTTTTTTTTTTAATGAGTTTTAAGCACGGGGAAAAAAATGAAAATTTTAAAAATCCTTAATTTATACAAAAACTAACCATAAACATCCAAGAAAACTAACTTTTGCATGAGTCGAGTTCTAGCATGAAGGAAGTGAGGAGAAAGCTGGGTGGAGAGGAGGTTACAGTTTTGAGGGAGCGTCCCTCTGCGCGATGGAGGGATGTTCTCCTTCAGGTGTTTTCTCTGTTGTGATTTCTTGGATTTCTGGTATTTTTAGCTGTTTAGCTGGTGGATCAGACACTTCGAAATAGCGGTCTAATGTGACTTGCCTTTTCCTACGCATTAAAATTTTTCAGAAATGCGAGACGACATTGTCGTTCATCATGTTTATGTTCGCAACCGCTTTGTCAGGGTGGTTCTTCTCAAAAAATCCCGGCTTTTATTGCATCACTTTTTATAACCGCCCTTTCCTCTTCTTCCCCTGAGGACTGCTCCTTGTTGAGCAACTTATGCTGCTCCTGCTGGAGTTCAGTGAGTTCCTCTGTCATCAGCTCCTCCTTGTGATCCAGGATCAGCTCCTCGATGTCCTCATTGTCCACTTCAAGACCCATGCTCTTGCCCATGGACACAATCTTATCCACAACAGGAGGCTCAAATATTTCTAAATCCTGTTCAGGAACGCATTCAGGCCAAAGTTTCTTCCAGGCCGAGTTCAAGGTCCGGTATGTGACGTCTTCCCAGGCTTTATCGATGAGGTTGATGCAATGAACGATATTCAATCCCCTGCAAGTTGCTTCTCATTCAACCACACTAGCAACAGTTTTTCCACCTCTTCCAGCACTTGAGGCCTCTGCTTGGTTAACACTATCTCCTTTTGCAACATCAGCTGCTTTAATGGTCTCTTTCTGCTTTAGAATAGTCGAAATCATAGATTTTGACTTCTTGTACTCGGCGGCAAGATCAGTAACATGAATGCCACGCTCATACTTTTCAATAATTTCTTTCTTTAATTCGATTTCAGTTTTCTTCAACCCTTTCTTCTCACCAACACTATCACTCTTCACTTGCTTAGAGGCCATGGTTAAGTGCAAAATTAATGTAAAAGCACACGAAATAGAGCACAAAGAGTTCACAGCGAATGCATGCACGTCTGACCGAGAACAATGTACAGGGAGAGACTGAACACGTGCGGAAATCATTGGCGCGTACGAACCGGAAGGGAAACTGGCTTGTTCGTCACCCGAGTGTGTAGTCGTGAACAGATGCAAAAGTTTGGCAAACTGTTTGGTCATAACTTGATTTGTACGTGTTCCGAGACATTCGTGACCTGAGGGTATTCAAAAGTAATATGTAAGTGTTGTTCAAAACAATTTAAAATATTGGAAATCATAAATAATCATGCTTATGAAAAAAGATTAGTGAATTTATTAGTGAATGTTTACTGGATTTACTACATATAAATCTCTCATAGGAAATAACCTAATAAACTTGTAAATGTAGTGTTTTATGCTTTGATATGAACACAGTTTTATTTTAAAATGGATTTACTCAACATTGTGTTTATCCCAAAATATAATATGTAATATCAGCTTCATACAATGTTAAAAAAAAAAAAAAAAAAAAAAAACAAAACAAAGTAATTGTTTGAATAATAAAGATGCAACCCGATAAACCCTGCTTCTGTATTGTATTTACAGTTGAATCTCTGTAGCGTGATGTTTTGGGAGTTGTAATTACAAATGCTAATTGTTGTACTGAAATATAGTTGAAGCAGTTGATTCTAATTTTATGAAACTAAGCCTATAACTTGATAGAACTCTGCAAGCTATTGGCATACAGTACCTGGATTTGCTTTCTTGCTTATTTTGAAATTTGAATCTTATTTGAAAAAAAAAAAAAAAGTCAACCATACTCTGACAGATAACCATTTATATATACCTGACCTTTGAGATTAGTGGGCGGAACAATGTTCTATATGGTGGTTATTGCTGTAAGATGCTTTCCCCAAAAAATCAAGCATTTGTGCATGGCGTAAAAGCTTGTTTCCATAGTAAGATAACTCACATTAAAAAAAGAAAACCCTCCCTGTTATATTTTTGTTCTCCTGTATTGCCCACATTTTCCCTCCTTGACACTTATTTCTCTCAAAAATTGGGGGGATATCCCCTCAGTTTGGAAACCTCCATTCTGAGATGCTAAAGGAAAGTTTGGAGGAGTTTCATTCTCCAAGCCGTTCTATAGCATTGTGACTGCAAACCTAGCAGTTCTGTAAAAGTATGACTGCAAACCTGCCTACCACTGTTGCTTAGAAATGAACAACTCCCCTGTATACTAATGGTATTTTTCTCCCCCGTGAAGAGTGCAGAGAGCAAAAGATTGCTTAGTGCATCTTTTAATTTATTCGATGAGGGGGATTGGGGTAGACTGTTAGGCAGTAACCCTGAAGCCTAATGCAACTTCATTTGACATTATTAAAGTTCTATTGATAGATTTTTTTTTTTATTTTAAAATATGCAGAGGATTATCATGTTTTCGTTCACATAATATTTGCTAAACAGAATTATGTTTATTTATAGTGAATCTAATAAAATGTATAACTTACAGTATTAAAAATATTTAAAATTATTGACTATTTGTTGCACCCTATAAGGAGTCTCTGTACTGATGCTTGTTCTTTTATGATCTGGGGCTTTATTATTTTAAGATGGCAGAATGCTGTCAGAATTAGGAAATATTTTTCATTTTGTTGGGTTCTGATATGGCTTACTGAAGCCATCTCTGGTAGTTTAGGCTTGTTTAAAAACTTTATTTTCATTTGTTGGTGCACAGTATTACATGAAAATAAGATTATAAAACATAGAATGCTATTCAGTGCACTTTAAGTAAATGATGGATGTGTTCTATAGAGACTTGCCATAAGTCTTTTGAAAACAAACTTGCAGTTGGTGCACGAAGACCAAAGTTTGAAAGAAAAAGGACAGATGAACAAGCAAGCAGTGACTTGCTGGATTCGTTTTTGATGGATCTTTGAACAACAGGCTGAGTGATGGTTCTGAGGCTATGAATATGCGTTTTCTATTGGAAGGTTGCTGGTTCTAATTCTGTAAATGCCAGGAGTGATTCAACTCTGTTGGGCCCTTGAGAAAGGTCCTGAACCTGCAATTGCTCCACCCTGACTATAATGTTAACCTGCATTTAGCCCTGCAAGCAGGTCCTCAAACCTGCGTGGGACTGGCTCATTCCATTGTTTGGAATGAGGCAGGAGCGTCTTTTTTTTTTTTTTTTTTATATATAATCTGTACAGATGCTTCACACTTCCTTCCATCAAGAACACAGAAACACCTTGTAAATAGTAATTTTGTTCTTATTTCACAGTGTTTCCTGTGATGTGATGAGTGGAGAAGGGAGGGCTTGTTTAGAGCTTATTTTGTATGGCTACAGCACATGGCTAATTGCATATGCTAACTAGCAGTGCACAGCTGCAATACCAGAGCACTTTATATATTTTATGGCAGTACAGGTATCCATCAGTGTACACCCATGGTCGGTAGCTGTTGCCTTATCTTATTTCTGTCCTATTGCACCATCTGCTTCCTAAACAAAAACTGATTGCGCTTCCAGCCATATAAGGCTATAGTACACATCTAAATTGTAATACATATATGTATTTCACAGTTGTGATAAACAGATGTTACAGATATATATGAATGTACTCATTATATGTTAATGTCTGGTTTCTTTATTTTCTAAGAAAAAAAGTACACTGTACTCTTTAATATTTTGCTTTCAGTTTGATAACGTATTATACACCAGCTGCTTGTGTCCAGGCTTATTCACTTGTGTCTGTGTCTGTTTTATATTTCGCAGCTCCTATATTTTAGTAAAAGCAAGTGCATCATTATATTAAAACAAGGTGCTATGAACAGTGTAGCAGGTCAGTAAAGAAAAGTGGTGTGCAGACTCATGAGGACACTGATTCCCCTTGAAGACAGAGGATGATTTGGGGGGTTTAAGGTTAACAGCTGATCATGGTCAATTCTTAAAGAAACAATGAACAATAGTTTCAGGGACCATTAAACAGCTGCTAATGTCAGTGTGTCAGTCCACTGCTCAACCCTCATTTTCTTCAAGGGGAATCCCTGTCCTCAACGAGTTTTCACATCATACAGTTTCCCCCTTCAGAGACTCACTTTTGCCACAGGTTGTGTTGCTATGCAAACTTAACTTTTTAAACAATATGAAAGTGACAAAGCAGTTAATGTTATTGCATGCTATTTTGGCTATCCCTAAATGTTGAACAACAAGGAGGATTACTTAAATATGGGTGATATAGTTACATCTTGTGTTGTACAACATATCTGACCTCTCCCCTGTAATTATTGAGATAGACACATATTAACTTGTGTCCCAAGTGCCGGAATATAAATGTACTTGTACTCATAATATTCTCATTATGGTCAGCTAATGTACCCATCAAATTAACATGCTGCAAATTTTTAAAATTTTTAAAAACACATGCTGTGTGGAAGGCTGGGGTACTGAACAGGTCACAACATCATGCATGTCTGAAGCAGAGTGGCATGATCTTACAATACCCACGCATGAAAGTCCTGCCCATGGCTCATACAGTTCTGTGATGTCAGGCTGACCACGCAAAGCATCATAGGGCCCTGGGAAAGAAAATGTTTGCCTAAACCAGCTGTACAGTAAATTTCCAGGAAAATATTCAGCAAGCAAGGTTAATGGTGTATATAGAATATTTGCTATACAAAACACTTTGGTGAATTTCTCCAATCAATGTTAATTATGCTGTTATGTGGAAAAGAATTGTTTTATTATATTTGTAGATTTCCCTATTCATTTTGAAGTAATTTGCAAACTTTTAAACTGTATTGATGTGAATTAATTTTGTGCAGCAATGCCTTGCATTATGTCAGGAAGGAAGTGGCTTCCAAAGCCTAGGTGCAGTGCAATGTATGAAAGCCTTTTCATTTTGCTCAGTTGGGAATGGTTTCCTGAAGCCAATTTTAATAGTCTAATTTACACAGTTTAGTTTCATTTAGGCGCAGTGGTGGCTCTGAGGCTAGGGATCTCTGCAATTGGAAGGTTTCTGGTTCAAATCCCACAAATGCCGAAGTGTTTCCAATCCATTGGTCCCTTGAGCAAGGCCCTTAACCTGTAATTGCTTTGTCCTGGGTATGATAACCTGAATCTAACCCTGTAAGCAGGTCCTCCAATTTGCAGAAAGAACCCAGGGGTTAGTTGCAGGATTGGCACTGTAGCCACCATAATACACCTCACACTGTTACATTCCATTCTAACTATTGTGGAGCTGAGGTGTCACCAAATTGCACTGTTGTGCTCAGGTCCTAATTTGGGATCCTGAGGTGGTTCGAAGTGGTGACGTACTGTATCGCTGCATACTCCCAACCTGAGTGAACAACAGGAAAATAACTGCTCTACTGGTGGTATTTTGTGTACCTGGAATCGAGGGCTGAAATTTTGACTTTTTTGTTTTTGTCTGAGAAGTTATGTGCTAACACTTATGATTAAAATGCTGTGAAATTATATGTAAAACAAACAAACTAAAAATAGTTTAATTTGGGTAATGAAGGTTTTAAATATACTTTTATATCACAGTTTCATTATTAAGCTGATATAAAAATTGCTTAGCATTTTAATTACTTTAAATATGTGTGGTGTGTTTTTTTTTTTTTTTTTTTTATACAAACGGCAACCATATTTTCAGTTTTGGCAACCAAATGCGGCCGCCTGTTTGCTTAGCCTGGCAACCACATTCAAAAGTTATTGTTGTGACCTAAACCATTACAAAAGTATGTATAGAATCAGAATTATTTTTTGCAGATAAAAAAATTATGTAATGATAATTATATTGATCCTTTGATCTAGGTTTCAGAATTTGCAAGAAAGGGAGCAGGTGCACAAGTAAAAGAAACAATGAATACTTAGTGAAATGTTCAAGACAGACACTATCCATTTAAAATTGTGTACTTTAGAGAGAATGTCATTATTCTTGATGTAGGTTTGCAGATCTAACACCGCCTTCTCCTCCTCCTGAGCCAATGAGTCCCTACTCTTTTTATGCAACTTTAAAAGAACACAGTACATCCCTGTGGAAGCCACCTAGCATTGAAGGTGCTTCCTGGAGATTTCCACATTATATCCACAATGTCACTTTATTAATTACAAAGTTGTATCAGCTGTGGGTCATGGCATTTTTCCAAAAAACTGAAAACTACTAATTCCTCTTGCCTGTAGACATGTTTAGAAAAACTAAAAAAATAATTGTAAGTTTCAGGAGAACTATTCCATTAACCAGAGTAAAGTTTGCATTCATCTCAGAATTAACAACGTTGTAAGACACCATTATGCACTTTGTCATTGTATGGAAAGTTAATTCAAGTCTGATTTTCAATGCCCTAAACAGGTGAAAATGATTTTCAATATACACTAGAATCCTGATTATCCGTGCCTCAAAGATTCAAGGCTCCATACTATCTGAAGTGAGCCTGAAAGTGTAATATACAACTTTTTTTACAGTTCATAAAAGCTTTGCTGTGAATACTGTACTGAGTGCAAATATACTAAACTCTTAACCTTGACTGTACTGAGTGAGCGGTTGAGGAATTTGGTGATGGTGAGAACTTGGAAGTGACTCACTCAACCCTCCCCAACTGCACCACTTGGCTGTTGTCATTGTGTTGCAACCATTGACCGTGTAGATATGCTGTTCTGTGTCATTCACTTAGGACTTTTATGTTTATGCGACGATGAAGACAGCATAGAAATTCCACACAATATTTCTCATACGGAAGGTCTAGATGCCATCAAAACAATACTTATGTATATTGAACATTTGGAATACATTACACCTGCTGACATTTTGATGCTGAGGTGACTTTGGAACATTGCAGAAGAGAAGTGAGGAATATTAAGTTCACCAAGGTATGAAAAGAACTTTAAAAATGATACTGTACCATATATATTGACAATCTTTTAAAAGTGTAATTACTGTTTAAACAAAAAAAAACCAATAGCTTCAAAACTGGTCTGTGATTTTGACATACTCCAAATAAATATGGCAAAACAGAACTCTTAACACTAGGGAGTGTTGGTAATTCTCACATGCCACATGGTATTTATTGTATATGTTTACCATGGTTGTTTTAAAGATTCCCAAATCATCTTATAAGTGAATATCTGTTTTTGCTTCACAAAATGGTATATATTGGCCATAATTGTTGTAACTGCCAAAAAACCATAGTGATTCCAATAAAGATTATGATTTAGAAAATTCTAGCTTGGGTGATCTCTCCACTTTCCATATTTGACTACTTTGTTAGTCATTGCAGTCTGTAATTCTCCCACTTCAATTCCATAAAAAAAAAATTGAGATGGCATATGTAAAAAATAAAACTATATTAGGGGGCAGCATTAAGAGGGAAGTGCTGCATATGAGGAATGACAGCAAAATGGTTTGTGAAAAGGAAGGTACAAGTGCTAAATAAAAAAAAAAATGCCAGTGTACTCCTGGTTTAAAGTTTGTTAATGTAATGGCATAAAGAGATTGGGAAAACATATTGAGCTATTCTATTTTTATTTTAAATGCATGAATGTTTGAGATTTGTTTTATATTTGTTACTATAATGTGAAATGTGTACAGTAAAGAAATGAAAATCTTAAAAAGAATTACTACACCTGGTTGGGAATCAGTATGATTTTTAGCATACAGTCAGTAAAAAAAGAGTATTAGTTTTAGATTTACCACTTCAAAAATCACAGTTACTTATACAATCATGTGCATGACTCTGCTTGTTCATCTGTTTTTGTTTGAGGCTGAAACCAGATCTGGACTGAACATAACTTCTCCTTTACATTAGGCTGGTTTACAATCACTAAACATACGAGATTAGATGTCACATGCAATTCCACCAAGAGAACAACTAAACTAATATGCAAGCATGCATTGGGAATGTTTCAGATAGGAAGCATCCAAGCCTCATCTCACTCTCGGTATAGAGAGGGCACAAATAAAAAGATCTAAAGAGGTCCTTTTACTTAATTAACCCTTTGAGCCTTTGACTGAATGTGTTTTTCATGCAACAATCTCAGTTAATTGTGTTGTTACTTTTGCAACATATATCAAGTTTAAACTACTTTTTTTGAATGACCACCCATTAATGTTGCTTCCTAGTAAAGCTAAAGTTCCCTTCTGATTTGAATAATTTGTGTGTATATGTATATGCTGTATAAAAATATATACTGTATACATATAATTTAGAAATACATGATAACAGGCTTTCATTTACACTTTGGGGTAAGCAGTTCAGGGAAGCACTTCACTTCTGATTGAGAGCCTCATAATTTTCTCAGAAGCCATTAATTTACTTGCTCACATAGCGATCAGTACATGATTCCTGTCATTTGCTTTCATGCAGAACACCACAATTCCCCATTTTGTGCACACACACTTATTAGTTTTCTGTTGTTTGAATTTCAGAACTAGTGTAGTGTGTGCTTACTTGATATAACCAGAGTTTTAAGTAATGTCTGATAGTTTCACCACATTCCAGCTAAAAAGGATTTAAGATGCATTGAGTAGTGGGACCATTGTTTACTATTAATAAAGTATCTATCTATCTATCTATCTATCTATCTATCTATCTATCTATCTATCTATCTATCTATCTATCTATCTATCTATCTATCTATCTATCGTACATAACTCCCAGGTAAGGTTATGGAAAAACTCCATAGATACTGTACTTTATTTGAACCAAATATGACAATATAAACAGATGTATGATGCAGTATATCTTTAGTGTTTACCATTTGCTGACCCACAAACTTAACTATATTACTTGCAAAACAATCATGATGTGGATTAGTGATTGCAGTAAATTTCAATGAACAGTAAAAAACTTATAATCATTGCGCATTTGAACAGGATCACTAGGCATAATTTATTCAGACTGCTGAAAAAAGAAATTATTCTTCTCAATAGTTTGCAGGGGTCAAGATGCTTACTTCTGAAATAATATGACTCACTTTTCCAGAATGTCTTTTGTACACCTTTCTCTCCCTCTCCTTGCTTATTCAATGTCTGTCTTTTCAGTTTATCGTTGTAATTTTTCTTTCTTGTTCTCTCCTTTTATCGTGCTTACTTCCTAGCCAATTGAAGCAGTTCCGATGTGTGTGCCCCAGAAATAGCTGAAAGCTATGTGCCTTTAGTTCTTCAAAACACACTGTCTGCTTGCATGGGTTTTCTTGCACATCCTGTATACATTATTGTTAAGTTATGTGACAAATCTAAACTGACCTTGTCAATGCTGGGGTTTATGGGTTACTATTCTTACTTAAAGTATACACTGGAAAACCTAACTGGTCCATTGCTGTTGTGATTTTTTTTTTAAATTATAGTCATGTTTAACTATATTATTTTATGTCAAATTGCAGGTTTTTTCTGTCTGCAGAAACTGGACTGTAATTTAAAACCCAGGAGAAGAATTTGAGCCTTGTGCTTTCATGTACCGTTTCCTATGCACACCCATTTTACGATGAGCAGTCCCTCGGAGGTGCTGAACTGGTCCTCCACTCCAAACCTGATTGTCAACACACTAAAGGAGGAATTCTTACTAAGCTCTCGTGAACCATTGAGCAAAGATGCACCAGGTACCCTTCTACATCTGCCTCCTGAGATAATTGAAGATTTGCCTACAGTACAACAAGACGACTTAGTTCTAGGTGGCAGTCCATGTACAACAGCTCTTACTAGTGTGAGTGAAGACTTGTCTCGTGAACAACAACAGTTTGATAACAGTGTTCTCCAGCTTCAGGAAAATGAAGATCTGGAGAATTCTCTCCCTCAGGAGTATACTGGGGGAAGTGAAGATTGTGGGACCACTCATACTAATGCTACACATACCACTGATGACATCAAACTTCACTTTCATAGGTCAGGAAATGGAGGTGGAGGATTTTTAGATGGCCTCTTTGGCTGCCTTCGACCAGTATGGAATATAATTGGAAAAGCCTATTCCACAGATTACAAATTGCAACAGCAAGGTATGTGTAAAGCATGAACTGCAAAGTTGTCTAGAATTTATTTTAAAGAATGAAACAATCTTAGGCAATGAATTTTTTTCCATAAAGGTAACAAAGAAAAAACTTAGTCAATGAACATGTCTTTGAGCAAATGTAGGGTTTTGAGTGATAGTATTTAAATTTCGTAACATAATCCTTACAACACTACACTTTTCTCCTCTCACCCTATAAAAATAAGATTATATCCAATACGTATATTGTCTCACTCAACCCCAGATCATCTCCCTGGAATCTGGAGTATCAAAAGAAAACAAAATAATTTGACAGTCTGTTACTCTTCCTATTGAATTACATATGTTAAACATTTTCCAGAAAAAAGCAGTAAGAAAAAATGTAAGACACATCAGAGATGCACAAATACAAATAATCAATAATAAACCACATCTAGCAAATTAATCAAATACACGTATACTTAAGTATTTGTGAATTAAGCACTTGATGGAATTTCTCAGGTGGCAGTGTTTACAGATTTTTAAAATAGAATTTTAAGATGTGCTTCAAGTCCTTAGAATATTGAAGATAAACAAAATCCTAGGCTTAATATGAATTTTAACAGTAATGATAAATCTTGCCATTTATATACCTTTATGCAGGCATGCGCAACCTTTCCGCTATTGACGGCCACACTACAGACTTTTTACTTTAATAACGGCCGCACTACAGACTTTTTACTTTAATAACGGCCGCCAGTAAGTCCAAGTAAACTTAATAATGTTTTATGATTTATGTAAAAATTTACAGATTACACATTAAAACAGAGTATGATATATCTGACAATATTCAATTTACTGGTCTACATATGTAAAAAAATGTCTACGAAACGTCATATAGGACAAAAAACCTTTACAGCAATTGTTTCAGGAAGTTTGGAAAACATCGCCATTAATGGCTTCCTTGCTCTTGCATGTTTGCAGACAGACTTGTAAAGTCAGGGGACTCGCTGGAGACCATTAGGAGATGGCAGTGCTACATCGAATGCTACTTCCATTTGTTTATCCACGCTGCACCATCTCACCCCATTTCTCCCAGGAAATGCGGAGTAAGCTCGAGAGTCCCTAGGCCTCGATGAATATATAAAGGGCAACATTTTGGTCAACATACCGACCCGGCTAAGGAAGGTTCTGCGGTGTTTGAGATTCTACACTTGCAGGAGTCTAGAGACCCCAGAGTCCAAATCGGCTTTCGGCGTCACCATACCGACCCGGCCGACAAAGATTCCGCGGCGTTGAGACCCCTTACTCGCTGGAGTCCAGAGACCCTACACCTGCACGGCCGCCATTACGTACACTTTAATATACACGTCCACGGCCGCCAAAGTCCTTGCCCACGGCCGCATGCGGCCGTACGGCCGCAGGTTGCGCACAGCTGCCTTTATGCATATTCCAGCATTTCAGATGGATGAAATGCCTCATATCTGTAAAGCTGAAATTGACACTATTACCTAGGAATGAGATCAAAAGTGTTTCCCAGTAATTATACATTATAGCGACAAATAAGCCTTATTTCTGTGTCATGAAAAATTATGTAAACTGTAATCAAAAGTAAATTACATTTACTTAATGCTAGCCTGCCTATGTTTCTGAGAGAAGGACCCTGACCTAGAAGTAGAAATAACTGCACAGGATTTAGTGTTTTACATGACAGATATTTTTATTTTCTGAGCAATGTGAGGAGATTGTTAACTGGAAGTATACTAGGTTATATTATAAAATCTGTAGAATACAAATCAAGGGACATAATGCTTAGACTCTATAATAAGCAAGTGAAACTGCATTGTCAATACTATCTGCAGTTCTGGTAGCCATCTTTCCATAAGGCAGTATCTGTGCAGATAAGAGCAACCAGATGAAAAATAAAAAACAATATTTAAAACGTTAGTTTTCTTAAATGATTTTTTTTACTATAACCTTAACTTTTTGTTTGCAAAATGCCAATATATTTTATCTTGCAGCCTGTATAATTTTTATTACAGCATTCCCTGTTTAGTGTACTGTATTTGAAAGAGGTACTTCATAACCAAAGCATTACAAGGCACTGGACATTAAAATAACATTATTAGCTGCACATTAACACTGATGTTGGTACTGTTTGTTCTTTTAATAAAATATTTAAAAAACATAGATTTTAATGCAGGTATTAAAATAAAGGGAAATGCCCTTAAGTTAAGCTTTAACTATTGCCAGATTAGCAGAAATCACAAATTACAGAGCTAAATGCAGTTAGTCAATTCTTTGCTTTAAATGGCATTGTATTGTTACCTTGTTCATCACAAAGTGAAGAATTTGGTTTATAATAGATAATACTGTCATTATATTATAGTGGTCCATCAGACCATTTGTTTGTACAAGCTGTGTTAAATGACTAAAGATCTATATTTACAAATGTAAAATACTGTTTGAGTAATAGAATACCTAATTTGTGTTTTTTTTTTTTTTTGTTATTGGTTATTTGAGTCATCATTCATTTATAAATATACTTCTTGAAAATTATGTCATCTATTTGAAGATTAATGTGTATATTATTGTTGTTCAGATATATGGGAAGTTCCATTTGAGGAAATTTCTGAACTGCAGTGGCTAGGAAGTGGAGCTCAGGGGGCCGTCTTTCTAGGCAAATTCCACTCTGAAGAAGTGGCCATCAAGAAGGTCCGGGAGCAAAAGGAGACTGACATCAAACATCTCAGGAAGCTCAAGCACCCCAATATCATTGCCTTCAAGTAATTAAAACATTTTTATTAATAATAACTCTTCTGATATGAATCCTGACTGTTTTATTACATTTAATGTAATTAATATATATATTATTTATGTCACTTTTTTAATTTAACACTAGAATTACTAAAGCCTACGAAAAAACTTGTAATTCCAGCCCACCTTAAATCCCTTCGCACCTCTCCGTCAATGTCTTTTGTCTTGTAAATGTGTCTATAAGCACAAGCAGCCTGCTGTAATATCCCCCACCGTTCCGCCACCAACCCCCAGGCGTGCGAGAAAGGGCAGGAAGTTCTCCCAGCTCAAGCCTTGATTATCTTAGAGTGAAGTGCTGGTGGGGAAATAAAAGATCGTTATTTGGAATCCATACATTTTCATTGTGTTCCGAGTCTACAACAATCTATTTAAACACAATGTTAAATCATAAGCGTTTTTCATGTTTTAGTAACAAATGACAAAATGTCAACATGAACTGTATAATGTGTGAAGGCTGAAGTCCAAATCTATACTAATAAAAGGCAAAGCCCTCACTGACTCACTGACTGACTGACTGACTGACTGACTCACTCATCACTAATTCTCCAACTTCCCGTGTAGGTAGAAGTCTGAAATTTGGCAGGCTCATTCCTTACAGCTTACTTACAAAAGTTAGGCAGGTTTTATTTCGAAATTCTGCGCGTAATGGTCATAACTGGAACCTGTTTGACTGACTCACTCATCACTAATTCTCCAACTTCCCGTGTAGGTAGAAGTCTGAAATTTGGCAGGCTCATTCCTTACAGCTTACTTACAAAAGTTAGGCAGGTTTCATTTCGAAATTCTACGTGTAATGGTCATAACTGGAACCTGTTTTTTGTCCATATACTCTAATGGAGGAGGCGGAGTCACGTATCGCGTCATCACGTATTACGCCTCCTACGTAATCACGTGAACTGAAAACGAGGAAGAGATTTACAGCACAAGTCAAACGCGGGAACGAAGGTAACTGACGTTAATTGTTGACTGTCTTTTAATACTGTGTACTTGTTGAGTGTCTTTTAATACTGTGTAAGCATACATATTAACACATGTGCAATTAAACGTGTGCATTTACGGGGTGATTTCTCAGGCTTAAAAGCTCGCCTTTTATTAAAAAGGTAAATGCAAACTCTTTTCATTCTGAAGGGCACAAACCACGTTAGATTTCAGCCGTTAAACGCGCAAAAATGTCAGTACACCAGATAAATAAGCGCAACATATTATCAGTTGTATTGTATGCTTACAATACATATAGAAATGTGTTAATCGTTAACTAATATTATGGGATGGTGTTTTTCGACTTGCGCCTTGATTTAAACGATTGCATGTCTTGGTGGGTTTGCGTAGCTTATTGTCAATATCTTTACACCTCTTTTTAAGACTTAATTTAAAAAGGTTTTCTTTTCTTCTTAATTAAAATTTAAAAGCAATACTTCACCGCTGCGAAGCCCCTCTAGCGCTGATGTCCAAAGTTCGATTACCGTAAGCGAGTGCAGTGAGTGTGTACGCCTGATGAGCCAAGAATAAGGGGGAAACAGGTGTCGCGTACTCTTTGCATTATTTGACAGTAAACTATTTTCATCCATTCTATGATCTGTTTCTCACAACTGAAGGCACCGTGGCTGATGTTACCTGACTTGCTGGCCAACCATAAGCGTTACCTGGTAGGTAACCACCCACTCACTTCACTCCAATACGGGAATCGAACCTCGGACGTCAGCGCTAGAGGCGAAGCCCCTAAAATTGCGCCACGGCGTGTGGTTCGTTTATTTGACAGCATGTAGATCGGGGTAATTACATTCACGGCATTCGTAGTCTGATTCACAATCTGATTGTATGGGTGGTTACCTACCAGGTAACGCTTATAGTTAGCCAGCAAGTCAGCTCGAAGTGATCACTCGAGTGAACGCAGCTTCACAAAAAAACAGATCCTTAACAAACTGTTATTGGTATATTTTCCGTCAATTTTAAAAGGTTTTCTTTTCTTCTTAATAAAAATTTAAAAGCAGTATTTCGCCGGTGCGAAGCGCGGGGATTTCAGCGACTGACGCATACAGACATATTCATGAGTGCAGGTACTTCAGAAAGAAAGCACCGTGTAAACCTAAACTTTAAATTAAGTTCATAGACCTACAAAAGGTTGCCATTGATTTGAGGCAAGATTGCTTTTCTCATGTACAACTATACGTTGCATTCTTAACAGTAAGCTTGCACGGCTTGGTCATGTTACAACCTGAGTGCTGAACTGACAACGTCGTATATAAACAGAACTATAACAATCGTAATAAACAAACAAAAAAAAAAGCGAAGAACCCTTGGATTTAATAAAAAGGCTCTTTCCTTGGCGAAGCAAGGAAAAAGGAAGACCTTATATGGCGTTCGTTTATAAAACAGCGGAAAAGCTGTGTTAAGGCTGCTTCACAAAAAAACAGATCCTTAACAAATTGCTATTGGGATATTTTCCCTCAATTTAAAAAGCTTTTCTTCTTCATAAAAATTTAAAAGCAGTACTTCGCGGGGATTTAGATATATACAGTGGTGTGAAAAACTATTTGCCCCCTTCCTGATTTCTTATTCTTTTGCATGTTTGTCACACAAAATGTTTCTGATCATCAAACACATTTAACCATTAGTCAAATATAACACAAGTAAACACAAAATGCAGTTTTTAAATGATGGTTTTTATTATTTAGGGAGAAAAAAAATCCAAACCTACATGGCCCTGTGTGAAAAAGTAATTGCCCCCTTGTTAAAAAATAACCTAACTGTGGTGTATCACACCTGAGTTCAATTTCCGTAGCCACCCCCAGGCCTGATTACTGCCACACCTGTTTCAATCAAGAAATCACTTAAATAGGAGCTGCCTGACACAGAGAAGTAGACCAAAAGCACCTCAAAAGCTAGACATCATGCCAAGATCCAAAGAAATTCAGGAACAAATGAGAACAGAAGGTTTGGATATATGTGTGTGTATATATATATATATATATATATACTAGCAAAATACCCGCGCTTCGCAGCGGAGAAGTAGTGTGTTAAAGAGGTTATGTAAACATATATATACATAAACATATATACTTATATACATATCTACATATACACACATATATATATATATATATATATATATATATATATATATATATATATATATATATATATATATATATATACATATATATATATATATATATATACATATAGACATCCACATATATATATACATATATCCACATATATATATACATATATCAACATATATATATATACACATACATATACACACATACATACATACACACATATATATATATATATATATATAAATATATATATATATACACATACAGACACATATATATATACATATAGCAAAATACCCGCGCTTTGCAGCGGAGAAGTAGTGTGTTAAAGAGGTTATGTAACCATATATATACATAAACATATATACATATATATACATATCTACATATACACATATCTACATATACATATATATACATATACACATCCACATATACATATATATATATATATATATATATATATATATATATATATATATATATATATATATACATATACAAATTTACATATCTACATATATATATATATATATATATATATATATATATATATATATATAGATATATATATAGATATATATATATATATAGATATAAATATAGACATACATATATGCATACATACATTCACATATATATATATATATATATATATCTATACTAATAAAAGGCAAAGCCCTCACTGACTCACTCACTGACTGACTGACTGACTCACTCATCACTAATTCTCCAACTTCCCGTGTAGGTGGAAGGCTGAAATTTGGCAGGCTCATTCCTTACAGCTTACTTACAAAAGTTAGGCAGGTTTCATTTCGAAATTCAAAGCGTAATGGTCATAACTGGAACATATTTTTTGTCCATACACTGTAATGGAGGAGGCGGAGTCACGTATCGCGTCATCACGCCTCCTACGTAATCACGTGAACTGAAAACAAGGAAGAGATTTACAGCACGAGTCACACGCGGGAACGAAGGTAAATGACGTTAATTTTTGACTGTCTTTTAATACTGTGTAAGCATACATATTAACACATGTGCAATTAAACGTGTGCTTTTACGGGGTGATTTCTCAGGCTTTAAAGCTCACCTTTTATCAAACGCGGGAACAAAGGTAACTGACGTTGTTCAGTGTCTTTTAATACTGTGTAACCATACATATTAACACATGTCCAATTAAACGTCTGCATTTACGCGGTGATTTCTCAGGCTTAAAAGCTCGCCTTTTACTAAAAAGGTAAATGCAAAACTATTTTCAATCATTCTATGATCTGCTTCTCACAACTGAAGGCACCGTGGCTGATGGTAAATGACGTTAATTTTTGAGTGTCTTTTAATACTGTGTAAGCATACATATTAACACGTGCAAGTAAACGTGTGCATTTACGGGGTGATTTCTCAGGCTTAAAAGCTCGCATTTTATGAAACGCGGGAACAAAGGTAAATCACGTTCTTCACTGTCTTTTAATACTGTGTAACCATACATATTAACACATGTGCAATTAAACGTGTGCATTTACGGGGTGATTTCTCAGGCTTACAACCTCGCCTTTTACTAAAAAGGTAAATGCAAAACTATTTTCAATCATTCTATGATCTGCTTCTCACAACTGAAGGCACCGTGGCTGATGTTACGTCACTTGCTGTCCGACCATAAGCTTTACCTGGTAGGTAGCCGGACACTCACTTCACTCCCTTTCGGGAATCGAACCTCTCAGGTTTTCTTTTGTTCTTAATTAAAATTTAAAACCAATACTTCACCGCTGCTAAGCCCCTCTAGCGCTGACGTCTGAGGTTCGATTACCGTAAGCAACTGCAGTGAGTGTGTAATTACATTCACGGCATTTGTAGTCTGATTCACAATCTGATTGTATGGGTGCTTACTTCCAGGTAACGCTTACACTTGGCCACCAAGTCAGCTCGAAGTGATCACTCGAGTAAAGGCAGCTTCACAAAAAAACTGATCCTTAACAAACTGTTATTAGTATATTTTCCCTCAATTTAAAAACGTTTTATTTTCTTCTTAATAAAAATTTAAAAGCGGTACTTCGCCGGTGCGAACCGCGTGGATTTCACCGACTGACACATACAGACATATTCATGAGTGCAGGTACTTCGGAAAGAAAGCACCGCGTAAACCTAAACTTTAAATTAACTTCATAGACCTACAAAAGGTTGCCATTCATTTGAGGCAAGATTGCTTTTCTTCTGTACAACTATACGTTGCATTCTCAAAAGAGTGTGCTTGCACGGCTTCGGATATAGATATATATATATATATGTATGTCTATATATAAATATGTAAGCTTATAAGTACTGCCTTACTTCTCTTTAAGAAAGGAAGATGTAATGATACTTGATTTAAACGATTCCATGTCTTCCTGGGTTTGCGTAGCTTATTGTCTAAAAAGGATAAACCCTCATTTATAAAACTTTGCTGCAGATGACTTAGCTTATTGTCAATATCTTTACACGTTTTTTTAACACTTATTGACTGAAATGTGCTTTCACAAAAAAGTTACGGCTTTGCTAAAGGATACACCCTCCACAATTTAAGCAATTATAAATTAAATATATATTTCTGTTTTATTTAAACCTTTTAAGTTCGTATGCATAGCCCCATTTGGCTGTTTAATTTTTTTTTTTTCTTTCTTCAGTAATATTTAATCTCCTCAAAGAAAAACAACATATCCATTTTACTTTTTTTCTATCTCTGTACTAATATTTTAGTGTAAAACAATACCCAGTATTTAAAGTTTTTATGTTACTTTATACATTTATTTTACACAATGTTGAAAAATTAATAAAAAACCTACATATTTTGGCAGCTGCTGCTTTCATTTTCAATAAAATGAAAAAGCTCTCCAAGAGAAAACGTCAATAAAGAAGAAACAGTTTGCACTATCTAAAAATCAGAAACCCTCATTTATAAAAGTTTGCTGCAGATGACTTAACTGAAAATAAATGAATAGTTCCTATGTGTATAATACATATTTATCTATTTTACTTATGCCTTTATTCCAACAACTTACAACATCTGAGGTACAATTTGTTACATTACTTTTGTTATTTGCACAACATGCAGGTGAAGTGACTTCCTCAGGGTCACACAGTGGTGTCAGTACCAGGATTTGAACTGACAAGCTCCGGGTTTGCTGAAATATTACTGAAGAAAGAAAAAAAACGAAAACGGGCAAATGGGGCTATGCATACAAATGTCCATCCGTCCATTATCCAACCTGCTATATCCTAAATACAGGAGCCACTAAGTAGATATGTATATATACAGTATATATATATATATATATATATATATATATATATATACAGTTTATGTATATATATATATATATATATATATGTAGATATGTGTATATGTAGATATGTATATATATGTAGATATGTGTATATGTAGATATGTATATAAGTATATATGTTTATGTATATATATGTTTACATAAACTCTTTAACACACTACTTCTCCGCTGCGAAGCGCGGGTATTTTGCTAGTATATATATAATAGCAAAATACCCGCGCTTCGCAGCGGCGAAGTACTGCTTTAAAATTTTAAATAATAAACTGAGGGAAATTATACCAATAATTATTTGTTAAGGATCTCTTTGTATACCATGTTGTCAGTTCACCCCTCCGGTTGTAATATGACCAAGTTGTGCGCTGAGCTTACTCTTGAGCATGGAACGTATACTTGGCCATGTGAAAAGCAAATCAAGAACAGCAAGACCGCGCCAGCTGCGGAGCTCAGCTTGGAGCGAAATGAAGTGAATGAAATGAGGTGAATGGGAGGGGAGATGATCACGTGACTCCAACACCCGCCTTAACTCTCCATCCCTCCACAAACACACAAACACAGTCTCTCGGATCCCAACTCTCGTTTATATATATAGATAAATAGCAAAATACCCGCGCTTCGCAGCGGAGAAGTAGTGTGTTAAAGAGGTTATGAAAAAGAAAAGGAAACATTTTAAAAATAACGTAACATGATTGTCAATGTAATTGTGTTGTCATTGTTATGAGTGTTGCTGTCTTTTATATATATAATATACACACACACACATATAAACATATATATACATATACATATATACATATATATACATATCTACATATATATATATACATATACACATCCACATATCAACATATATATATACACATACATACACACACACATATATATATATATATATATATATACACATACATATATATATATATATATATATATATATATATATATATACACATACATATATATATATATATATACACATACATATATATATATATATATATACACATACATATATATATACACATACATATATATATATATATATATATATATATATATATATATATATATATATATATATATATATATACATATATATATATATATATATATATATAGCAAAATACCTGTGCTTCGCAGCGGAGAAGTAGTGTGTTAAAGAGGTTTTGAAAAAAAAAAAGGAAACATTTTAAAAATAACGTAACATGATTGTCAATGTAATTGTGTTGTCATTGTTATGAGTGTTGCTGTCTTTTATATATATAATATACACACACACACACACACATAAAGATATATATACATATACATATATATACATATCTACATATACACATATCTACATATACATACGTATATACACATCCACATAAACATATATATACATATACAAATTTACATATCTACATATATATATATATATATAGACATACATATATACATATATATGTATATATATATATATATATATATATATACTGTATATATATATATATATACTGTATATATATCCATCCATCCATCCATTTTCCAACCCGCCGAATCCGAACACAGGGTCACGGGGGTCTGCTGGAGCCAATCCCAGCCAACACAGGGCACAAGCCAGGGAACCAATCCTGGGCAGGGTGCCAACCCACCGCAGGACACACACACACACCCACCACACACTAGGGCCAATTTAGAATCGCCAATCCACCTAACTTGCATGTCTTTGGACTGTGGGAGGAAACCGGAGCGCCCGGAGGAAACCCACGCAGACACGGGGAGAACATGCAAACTCCACGCAGGGAGGACCCGGGAAGCGAACCCAGGTCCCCAGATCTCGCAACTGCGAGGCAGCAGCGCTACCCACTGCGCCACCGTGCCGCCCTATACTGTGTATATATATATATATATATATATATATATATATATATATATATATATATATATATATACATACTGTATATATACATATCTACTTATTGGCTCCTGTATTTAGGATATGGCAGGTTGGATAATGGACGGATGGACATTTGTATGCATAGCCCCATTTGCCCGTTTCGTTTTTTTTCTTTCTTCAGTAATATTTCAGCAAACCCGGAG